>NW_020220590.1:567002-580950 GCF_003070985.1 Temnothorax curvispinosus | reverse complement strand
TTTTGTCTTTCACAAAATAAGTTACGTCTGGGAGCCCTGGGATCTTGAACTATTAACTTGAGTAAATCTTTAAGACAGGTCTTAAAAACAATTGAAATCATATCAATTAAACCAGATCTTAAACAATAGTTGTAAGAAAATTCTCCCTGAATAAAGGTAATTTTAATTTTAATTCTTGAAACTAATTTTACTATAAAATCCTTTAATTCCACAACTCTTAACTGTCGCTGCCAATCAGCGTGGCAACAGTAATTTCCTGATATTCTTGTCGCTGCCAAAGAGTGGCAATAGAATTTCTTTTAATCCTTATGCCCAGAAAAGGGGGCAAAAGATTCCAACTTAAAAGAATTAAATTTCAGATTAAACAGACCATACAATTAAATCAAGATCCTTTTCCATTACTTGTCAAATTAAAGAAATTAGGAACTGAAATTCGAGATAATAAAACTCGAACTCGAGCCTTTATTCCATATAAGTTCACCCCTTTGGATTTAATAATAAATTTTCCAAATTTTAATTTAATAAACAAATCTGACTCTCGTTTTAAAACATACAAAATTCGATATCTCTTCGGGCTGGATTAATCGCACAACCTAGCCCAAATCCCGGATAAATTACTTAAATGTTTTGACCCAAAAACGGACGAATTAACTTAATTTTGACAAAACGTGACAAGCTACACGATGTTTAATAGGCTGGGGGACTTTAGAAATAAGTGCTCACTATTCACTAAAAAAAACCAAGCATTGCATAACAGAATTAAATCTCTCGAGACTAGACTTGTAAACCTAGAGAAACAGGGGGAGAGGTCTTACCACACGGATGAGAAAGAATTCACAATGTGGTGATGCTGAAGAAAATAAAGATACATATATATTTTATAGCAAACCAGTTGCACCATGTGGGTTACATTTTGCAGTAGAATCTCTAAGAGAAGAGATCCTATATTACGAAAATGGACATATATACAAATTATGGAGTAAACGGAATTACTTTAAACCGGATACAGAAACTCATGAAAAAATTATAGACGTGCTGCATAAAATCAAAGACTCGTGTGGTTTCTTGTTTTAAATATATGGGTCTAAGGGATGGTCACGTCTCTGTGACGTAGAAGATAGAAGAGGAAGAAATGATTAAGAAAAGAGAAAAGAAAAAAAGCGATAGAAGAAAACGATGAAGAAGAGCGTATCATAAACAAAATCATAGTATGCTCAAGCAAGCAAGCGAGCAACTTGAAAATATGGAGCAATCCAATCGATTAAATTCGATGGAAGAATTAAGCGTGGGAACAATTCAATGCGTGGGAAGAATTAAATGCGTAGAATATCAAGGTAAATATACAAATTAATATTGAAAATAATGGAGTGTGATGTGATATACGTTTGCAACATAATTTTGTGACATCATAATTTTGTGTCAAGGGTTTCCACAGTATGGAGGCAGTGGAAGGTTTCGGCTTGAGTCTCACGCGGAAGGATCTCTACACGCTGGCCGACTAATAAAATCTTCTGACACATGTTTTACATTTATTTAATATTTTAAATATATGGATATTATCATGTACGCAGCAGCTGTCATAAAAAGGCTCGCTGCGTCAAATGTGCCGGTGAACATCCCACTGAGTCGTGCCCCAAACCCACAGATACCAAACCTAAGTGTGCTAACTGTGGTGAAGAGCATACGGCCAACTATAAAGACTGTATTGTCGCAAAAACGCAGAAATAAAACTAGTAATAGTAAGAGAATAGCTGGAAAGCAACTTAAGCAAATTGTTAAGGACCGACAAACTGAACAGAAAATAGAGATAATCATATCATTGAGGTCATTATGCTCATTTAGAGAGATCGATGCCATTAAAGAATTAAAAAAATCAAACGAGAAACCACTTCAACAACTGATTCAACAGCTCAAAAAATCAAACAAAGAATTTAAAAAATCAAACAAAGAATTAAAAATGTTGCTTGGAATAAAAAAACACTGTTGGATTGAGAACCGTTCAAGGCAAGGTTATGACGATCGTCAAACCTATGAGGAAGTTTTTGAGAATAGAGGTAGTGTTAGGCAAAATTTATTCTAAATAACGAATAAAAAATAACGAATAAAATAAATTTAATCGTTATTTGTGAATATTGAGAGCCGGGCTTTAAACGAGCGATGCGCTCCCGCCTCTAGAGAGGGTAGCTCCTGTGTGGCGCGCGCGTTCTAAGCGCCACTCGTGCGTTGCGGTCGTCGTCTGCGGTACGGTCGTCTCGGTCCTGAGCATAAGAGCCTTGACCATCGTGGAGTCAAGACGTATTGTGTGTTCTTGTGAATTGAATAAAGAGTTCCTATAGTATAAAGAACTTGTACAATAAGTGTCCTGTCCATCTCTACGCATCTCGCATATCGTTCCAAGCGATATAATTACAACAGTGAATAACGAATAATTCGATTATTCGTTATTCGAATAAGATAATCAGGAATAATTTATTAAAAAGTTACCGGAATTATATATTGATTTTTTGTATTTCACAGAAATGTCTGATAGAACAAAGTGTCGCAATTGCGCTTCTACAATGATAATTGCGACTGAACCGGGATGTGGTTTTTGGATTTGCACAAAATGCGGTTTTATAATGGAAAGTTCGATTATTATTACTCAAACATGTTTAAAAACATTACCCTCTGGAAAAATCATGTCAACCGTGCATTTTATTCCCAACATGGAGAGCACGGCGGATAGCGCTTTAATAAATTTAAATTACCGTAAGTCTAAAAATAATAATATTACAATTTGTCATGCATTGGCATTTGATGATGCCTGGTCTAGAAAACGCGCGACAGTGAGAGAAGAAGAAAGATCTACCGCTTGTCGATCTACGCGAGTATTTACAACGACCACACCCGGGGAACGTGTCGACCGTCGTCGAGATCAACGCCATTTTTTTAAGAATGCGGAAAAAGGCAGGTGGGATTGTGAGAAGATTGTTCAACATCAGCATTGTTCATTTTGCAAACAACAGAAGAGTGTTAAAATCAAGAAAACTTGTCGATAAATTTTTTCTAAAACAAGACAGAATTATAAAAACATTAAAAAAAAAAATTTAGAAAATAAGAGGATACAATATATCCTCTTTTTAGAGGAACAGTCGGCAAAGTTAAATCAAGACATTCGGAACAATATCTTAAATAAAAAAATGAGAAAAAGGACTATAGGCGAATTGGACAACCTTGTCTCTAAAGACGGATTAAGTTTCTTGACGCAAAAACAAGTGGATAATTGGAGTAAGTTCCGAACACAAGTCACAAAAGAATTCGATATAAGCACAGTCACTAAAAAATTAAAGGATTTGTCAAAATGGCGTTACCACGACTGTATTAATGTTGAAAAAAGTTGGCGCATTATCCAATAAAGGCCAATCCAAAAACTATGGGGGTCTTACGCCCTTGGGTCATCGCGTAATGGCCAGTCTCCCGTCGTTGGACATACGCGCGATAAAGTTGATTGTCCTGGGCAAACTTTTTGGGGTTGTGTCAAACGCGATTATTCTCGCGGCTATTATCGTTACTAAAGACCTATTTAATGTTGGACGCAACGACGCGAACACAATTTATCGTAGAAAACTGAATTGGGACAACAACATAGCGAGTGACCTAATAACAAGCTTGCGTGTATTCAAAGCGTGGCGCGAGGAAAAAAAAGTGGCCGTTTAAAAAACCGAAACGACGACACAAAATGGGCGCAAGAACATAACGTTCGCGTGACTTCGCTACCCGCGATCGAGACCTTTATATGTGATATAACTGTAAAACTACGCACGCTCGGCATAATAGAAACAATAGATTCCGAGATAATATCTTGGGAAAGTCTCAACATAAATCCCAACTAGAGATCCGGAAAAGTTAGTACTGCTTTTAGAAAAACATCAGGTAAAAACTCACTAATTAATCGTACATAATTATTCGGCCGCAATTCAGTCGCCACCGAAAAACTCCGTGTACCGAACGCACAGCCGGGACCTTCACAGCTGAGACCTTCACAGCCGGCACCACCAGCAACGCCGGCATCGACACCACCAGCGACGCTGGCAACTCCTTAACAGAAACCAAAAAGATGGCAAAGAGCTGGACGCAACCGTTACAACCTAAGAGGAAGAGGAAGAGGAGGAAGGGGAAGAGGAAGGAGTGGAGGGAGGGATATATATGACAGCAAGACCAAAAAATTTGGCTCTAAAATTGTGGCTAATAAGATATAAAATAGCAGCACTATATATATAAGCTTACAGCTATTGATATTTAATATTTTGATACCATTACATTATAATAATCGGAATTAATTGGTAAACAACTACAATTATTAAATAAATAATTTTATAAAACATTTTATTTGTGTTGCATCGTGTAAATCAAGTTATAAAAATAATTAAAAAAAATTAAAATAATTAAAATGCAATGTCTGAAATTCAGTATTTTATTCAAAAAGAAGGCCTTACAGCGTTCAAAAATATGGATAGATCACAGTTTCATAGAATTGGAAGTTAAAAAAATTTATTCTCATTGAATAATTAATAAAAAATATATTTTATATTCCATAAAACTGATTAGAAAGACGTAAAATACCAATCAGCATACAATCAATTTGTACATAATTTTTATTCATAATCGTGCGCAACACACATCAAATAAATTAGTCATAAATTACAGCGTATAAGACGCGAAATACTTGTACGTCTTTAAATAAGTCACTGTCCAGTTAAGGATTAAAAGACTGCGGAAACAAACAGCGAGACACTCACGTTAAAAGGGTGCAAAAGAAAGGAACGTGAATCGTGGAAACCTTCGCCCAGTGCTTTTCTCGTCTCTTATCTCTCCGGCAGATACGTTTGTAGTTGCAGCGTTCGTTGTTGCAGGCGGCGCGAAGAAGAGGGGAAAAAAAGAAGAGGAAAAATAATCATGAAAGAGACGAGGCCAGCGCGCGAAAAGTACTATCCAACGTGCCCGCGTACAAGTAAGACCTGCAGAACAATCGTACGCGTTCTCGCTCGCACTTTTAACGAGCAAACTTTCGACAAATAAATTTCGCGAATCAACGCGCGTTTCGCCCGAAGCAGGCGCCCGTTCGTTACGCGACTAAAAATGCGAGCGTCGGGTAGGGATGTTCGATTCCGATTCGATTCTTTAAAAGATCGATTCTTTTGGTCAAAGAATCGCTTTTTTTAATCGATTCTTTGCTATTCGATTTCTTTGCGAATCGATTCGTTACTCTCAGAATCGAATAACCGATTCGTTTTTTCTGCTTTGGCTAATATATACATATATATATATATTTTTTTTCGGTCCGAGTTTCGGTTTAAGCCAATGAAACTGCTGCTTTTCTGTAACAGCTGCAAGTTGATTGGCTTAAACCGAAACTTGGACACAGTTCGTGCATCGTGGACACCGGAATTAATGCCCGTATCACACTCAAGCTATATCCACACAAACTTGCAAAAGCCCATAAACATAAGCATAAGAGAATTGATTAATCCATATGCATGTACATAAGGATAAGGAAATAGACCAATCCGTTTCTTTATGCATATGGTTATGCACCTATGCAAGTTTGTCTGATGGATAGACCTTCAAGGATGCCAGACTCTGGCATCCTTGAGTGTGATACGGGCATTAAATGGGAGCGTCCAACACGCGCGCAGCGCGCAGCACCCTTGCGCAGATGTTTAAACGCGCAACGCGCGTACAGAACGAGTGGGCACGTGTACAGCTAGGATGGTAGGTAATGGGCAAAAATAATTGCTTTCCATTTACACTAAAGTAATACTGAATCTGTCAGTTATGTCAGTATTTTATACTCAGATAAGATATGTCATTTTGTACTTAACCTGCTTATTTTAATGACAATTATCGCATAACAATACAGGTTATACAATAAGAATTATCTGAGTTTTGATGCAAATGGAAACCAACTAGTGTAACACAGTAAATTATTTTATTTTGGGGAGCTTTCCAGCAAGAGACACATATCAACATAGAGAAAGTCATTCTCTCTTTGTTTGATATTCAGTGAAAGACAAAAACAGAATGATTCCTGTGTCGATATGTGTACCCTGCTGGAAAGCTCCCTTTGTTGTTTGCAAATGTTAAACAAAGATGAAATAATACTTTCATATTGCATGGTTTTATTTTCATTTCATAACACGCCTTTGCATTGTCTTCCTTTTTTCTCACAGCATTTTTGTAACATCTCCTGTACTTCTCCTTGAATGTTAATGGTGACTGACTTGGTGTTTGGTGTTAAACAAAAAACAATACAAAAAGTGGGTATACTTGCTAATGCTGAAGTATACTTTTTCAAAATGTTGAACATCTCTTTTCCTAATCTAATCTTTTTAAATTATTTTTTCTTTCCTTTATTCTTTTCTTTTAATTAACATTTTTCAAGAAATAAAAAATATATATTTTTCATTGTTTGCATTTTATTACAAGAATATAAAAATATGTTTTACAGTGCCTAAAGTAAAGCAATCTTCTATTTGGAAATTTTTCATAAAGAATCCTGATAGTGGTAATGCTACATGCAACATTTGTAACAGAGAAGTGAAGTCTGGTAGAAAAAGTGGTGGTACAACTAATTTCAAAAATCACTTAAGACGAAATCATGCAAAAAATAAAGAAGTGAGACTATATTTAGGGAAAAGTGAGAATAGTAATGAAAAGGCTCCTAATTCTGAACAAGCAAATAATTCGGTAAATCAATATCTTACAATATTTATATGCATCTTTTGATCATTTTATCGCATCATTTGTTTACTCTTGTTGTTTATTTTCAGAATCAATTATCAATATCAATGCCATCTACCTCTACAGCCAATACAGCCATCCCTATCTGGATCTAATTTGGCAACTCCTCTTGTTCTTCACCAGTACCTAGCTTGTCAGAATCAGAAAGCAGATTTTCTTATTCGGATAAACAATCTGTAATCAAACCAAGGATCGATAGTAGTTTTAAACAAATAAAATCATTTGGAGATAACATTTATATACATATAATGGATCGAGAGGGGCACCCGCCATGGCACTACGTTCATTGGACGTTAGAGTCTGTATTTAACACCTATGGAGGCGAATGAACGTAGTGCCATGGCGGGTGCCTCTCTCGATCAAAAATTTAAACTTTATTGAACCTGTGCATAAATTCATAATATTTATCTTTTTAGAGGGAGGTACAAGAGCAGGTGGAATCACTAATGCCATCCTTTTTATGATTGCCAAAGACAATATGCCTTTCCAGACAGTCGCCGTCGGGCTGCAGTCCCTTAACTGCGAACGAGTTGCATCCGACTGACGTCACGCGTACCGAGCGCGCACCGTGCCTATAGTCACTTGTAGCCCCCACTTCGTCCCTACCAATCGTGTTGACGAGAAGCCGTTAGCCGCGGCGCGGCGCCCGCGACCCGCGCTACATTATTCACATTATATTAATTGCGCAGCTTCTTCGTCGTAAGTTGCGTCGTAACTTGCAGTGAATATCGGAACGCAGCCATTATTCACATCATATTAATTGCTCTCGGATCGTAGATCGTAACGTCGAGTAACGTACGTATCGTCAGACCCCGTTTTCGGAAGATTGCGGAAAACTGTGATACATCGAATGTTTCTGTGATACATGTGCTTCAGCCTTCGCGGAATTTATACGGATGCCCAAAATACGTCGCATTCGATAATATTGACTATCGGCTATATACATTTACGTATAAAAAATGTTGGTTACATACTTAAAATGTTAATTGGTATTAACCGCTAGTTAAACATCGGCATCGCGTAAACTTGAGTTTGAACTCGGAGATGATCGCCGCCGAACGAGATCGATGCATCGAATCGCGCGATGCAAATTGCGAAACGCAGCGTCGGTCGGACCACCACATCAATTTCAGACTCGCCGTTCGATTGACGAACCGATCGTTAATCGCTTCGCGAGCAAGCTCCGAGAAAAAGCGGCAAAAATCCGCGGGGAAAATCGCGAAAAAAAATGGAAATGAAAAGGAGAACGAGGAAGCAGGAACCCAGACCGGACTGGAACCGAAACCGAAAACCGTATACCGTAATCGGTATTATTGTCGGACCGGAACCGTAAACCGTGTGGAAATTTTGTAAAGCCTATAGGACTGGAATCGAAACCGGTACCGTTAAAAGTCATTATATCTTGAAAAAAATTAAGACCAGAAGATGAAAACATAGAAAACAATGAAGAAGCAACATCTAGGTATACGTCAAAATATCATCACTTATTATATAAACAATTCAATTTAATAAAAATTTCAATAAGAAAATTTTAATAAATCGGAACCGAAAAAACTCTGTAATGCGTAATACCGATACTTTTATTAGCTAAAAAACCGAAATCGAAAACGAAACCTTTATAAGTAAGTATTTTAATGGACCGAAACCGGAATCGAAGAAAAAGAAAGAACTGTTGCCGATATGCAAAAAGAGGGGTTCGTGCTGCAAAATGTCGCGTTCTCGCACATTCGAGGCATACATCACCGCGGCACCGGTGCGACGCGGGAAGAGAGATTAAACAAATTGCGCGCTTACGAACGAGAAGCGGTATAACTTATCGGCCAGGAAAAAAGCGGCGACAATGACGGCACTACTCACGGGACGAAGCGACGTATCCACGTGACGTTCGGATTTAAAAATCCAAGATATTTGTCCAGCGTACAGAAGAACTTTCCCGACGGTACGAACGTGCAAATTACCAAAGATACCAAAGAAACGATCCGACGTTGCATCGACGTGGACGAGAAAGGCACAGAAATATTTCAGATGGGCGAAATCCCAAATTATTGCCGTAAAAAGAAGAAGGAAACCTCCTCAATGTTGCTGGCAGCTCGCTCCTGTTCGTCTTACGGGCAGGCAATGAAATTAATCGAGAACCTAAACTTGGCGTATTACGTTCAGAATCTGAAGAAATTAGCGGCATATTTCAACGGTCATTCTTGCGAATCCGACCGCGCCCTGTACGAAGCGAAAGATTTCGCTGAACCGTTGTTCAATTTACCGGACCACAAAACTACGATATTCGTCGGCCCGGTGAGTATTTCGCGCGCGCGCGCGTGCATGCACGCATGTGTATCCATCTGTCCATCTCGAAAAAAGTTTCTGAATTAAATGTAAATTTTTCGTTCGTTTTATTCACGTCCGCAGACGAGAATCGGTAAGACGCAATTCGCGCTTGCACATTTCGCCAATCTAATCATCATACGCGGCAAACAGGATTGGCTGAGATTCAACCCGGACAAAACCGACGGTATCGTTCTCGACAATATATAGCTTTCCGCAAATGGCTGCCGGAAACACTTCTCCATACAATGGAGTGCAAGACGGCCACTACGCAGGATGTAAAGTACTCATTCGTCAGAATACCCGCAAGAACAAAAAAAATCGTTTGCATCAATATCATGGAGACGTTTTGGCCGGATAGAATACTCTAGTGTACGAGAGACGCGATCCAGGCGAGGATCGAGGTGCATATTTTCCACGGACCACTGTACAACGGCAAACGGACGACGTCGAACGCGATAGAAGAATGCGGTGGTGCGAGTGGCGCAAACAAAAGGATTTGCGCCACGTCTTCCGATGATTGAAGAGCCGCGCACATTATTTTCGAGGAGCGGTACATACTCGTCGAGTGAGCGTTGAGAGGATAAACTCACACACGGTGGATTGTAATCAGCGTCAACACTATTCATATTCACACTGTGGTTTCGAATGTCTGTTTATTGTATTCCTATTATTTTTACAAAGTCCGTTTACTGGTAAGATGCACAGTAATGCGCTCGCGTTTATTATTCGGATATAGTATGTTCGCGTACTCGGTCACGACAACGTCTTGAGGATGTGCCCCAGGTCGAGCCGATTGCTGCATGTAATGACGCGTAAGACACACGCGCACGTCGCGACAATGCCTCGACAAGATGCTAATACGGCCCTCTGATTGGCTGATGACGCCTTAAGACTAGAGAACGCGAAATTAACAAGGAATGAAACGCGAAAATAATATGCGTCGTATTATCCGCGCGTTTTAATTAAGCAGGCGGTCGTCGGCTGCTCGTCAGGATCACAAATTAATTAGACAACGTCACATTAAACATCAATATCGGTTGAAACGCAAACAATTTTAGATCGTACATTTGTCGTGAGACAGTGCCCGCACGTGTCGTACTGTTGCGCGATGCCACTATCCTGTTAAAATAAATACGCGCGCGCTTGCATTTTTCAGGACAGTCCGGTGCAGTAGGTCCTGACCACGAGTTGAAGCTTGACGGACCCTTGATTTAGAACTTCAAAAATTTGTCTGTGCTACTGTCTGTGCTACTGCGCGTTTCGAGATCGAACAGAGTTAACCCTTAACTGGCACACTTCACCAGAAGGCACACTTCACATAGCTGGTACTCGGAATACAGTTCTACTACAGTTCACGGAATATGGCTCTGCCACCTTATTCATCATCAGATAACATGTATGTCCCCGAAAAAAACCACACCCCATCTTCCCGGCTTAGAATGCACGTATTTTGCGAGCTCATAAATTAATAAACGATATTTAGTCGCAAAATAATTAATTTTATTCATTTTAAGTACAGTTCTCTCTTAAGCCGGGAAGATGGGGTAGTTTTCTTGCGAAGGGGTTGTAGATTGTATCAATAATCGAAATGCGCGTATTTTAAAAATTTATTCTTAGAATTTATACGCTATACGAATTATATCCGCGATACGATATATTTTAATTTTTCTTAACATTTTTCTCTTGAGTTGAATCAATTAAAGGGTTGTTTGGGGGTTAAGGGGATGAGCTCAAAAATCGAAACTATATCACTTCGAAAGCTCATAAATAGCTCGTAATTCTGCCGCAAAGATCGATTCAATATCTCTATTTTTAAGAAAACGAGTTTTTCAGAATTAAAAAAGAAAGAAGAGAAAGAAAAGTAGGAGCAGGAAAAAGTGAGTAACGAAAAATACATTACAAAAAGATCTGAGGTCATAGAAAAGATAGAAATAAATATGTATAAAGGAGAGTTACCGCGTGCGTAGGCTGAGTCAACGTTGACTCAGCCCCCCCACAAAAAATATTAAATTCCTGCCCAGTGTAACGAGCTCAAAATTTTTAATCTGCGGGATATGAAAGCTCATAAATAGCTTGTAATTTAGCGCTATTTACTTTTTAATTTCTGCAAGGTGGGGGGGCCAACTCAACAGGGGTGGTCATATTTGTGATCGTTATATTTGCGTGCGTTGGTTTTTTTTTTACTTTTTTTTTACTTTTTTACTTTTTTACCGGGCATGTTAAATTTCCATGTTTTTTTATTAACAGAGCAACAGATAATAAGTTTATCATTATCTATTTAATTAGTATAAAAATCAGGGACCCGGACCGTACCGGACCGGAACCGAAACCAAAAACCGTACTGTAACCGGTATTTTTATCGGACAGGAACCGTAAAAAATTTTGTAAAGTATGGAAATTTTGTAAAGCCTATAGGACCGGAATCGAAACCGCGGTACCGTTAAGTCATATCTTAAAAAAAATTAAGACCAGAAGATAAAACAATGAAGAAATGTCATCTACGTCGAAATGTCATCATTTATTATATAAACAATTTAATTTAATAAAAATTTCAAATAAAAAAATTTTAATAAATCGGAACCGAAAAGACTAATTTGCGCAATACCGATACTTTTGTTAGCTAGAAAACCGAAACAGTTGTTTATATTGCGTCTAGACATTTCTTTGTGTTCACGTTATCTTTGTTAGGTGTATTAGAAAAAACTGACTCCGAATCTGTATTGGAATTTCCGTCCTGTGTTTTCTGATTGGCCTTTGTTTCGCATACTTTGCTGCCATTTCTGTCTATTTCCCACAATTCATTTCCCTCGAACAAGTTACGTCATTGAATTCAACGATATTTATACTAGATTTCGATGTATCATCAAATTCAACACTATCATACAATATCTTCATTTTATCGTTTGGTTTAAACCTAACTGTGATGACAATTTGGTTGGGTGTTGTCTTGTCTTTCATCGTTTTTATAAAATCTGACATATCGTCGAATCGCTGATCAATATTATCCTCAGGCAGAAAAATTTCCTCTTCCATACGGGTCGGTCATGTTTAAAAAATATTGTTCGCCAGTATCTCATTTCTCTCCGATTATGCGAGCCTGATTTATTTTCTGCGCCGCTCTTATGTTCTTTACTTGATATATCCAAATTGTCAGGAGTACTGCGTATCAGTTGTTTTATTCTCTTCTTATTATCGACCAATCAATGGGCTTCGTCAAACCATGTCTACCGTACAAACTTCTAAATGTTTCAAAATCTTTCGTATCGTTATTTTCACCGTCGAAATCTCTAATACTGAAGTCCATATAACCGGGAAAGTCATATATTTCATTGTTATTCTGCAATTTTACTTCCCTACTTGAATCGATTTGTCTTGCATTATTTTCATCTGTGTTTGTCCCGGACGTGGAAGTGCACGGTATCAGCCTAAGTGACGAAAGCAAAAGGGAAAAGATCAGATAAAGTGTGACGTCTGACAAAGTCGTAGTAAAATTTTGGATTTTAGAAAATAAAAATGATTGTACGGATATCAATCAATCTGTGAATATCTAAAGAAGCTCAAAGTATAACAACCGATTAAATTAGGCAACTGTAAATAATAATTCGGAAAAATTTATCACTTTACGAGATCATATTGTTTGTATACCGACTAGTATAATAATTCCACACACGTATAACTTTTTACAGACTCCAAATTCTTCATTACAATGCAGTAGAATGACAACCACGGTGACATCATACAAAGTTCAAATTTTTCCCGGAATTAAACTAAACTGATATCCTAATATTCGCTGTGTGCGCAGAGACTAGTGCTGCCACGGTTAGTGAAATATCGCACTTTTTGATGGAATAGCTGTATGGAATAACTGTCAACGATTGTGAATATTCGAGCTACGTGTAAACTGTCGTTAGGTAATTTAAATCTTAATTTCAATGATGATATTACAAAAATTATAGTTGAAAAGATTTTTCGAGAGAAATTAACCTACATTTGTTTTAAAGGTTAACCTCTTTCTGACTTTTTGCAATGAATCTTATTATACGAACGGGATTTGGACCTGTCACTCATGACATTAAATTTAATCCAAGTTCAATACCAAAAGGAAAAGACTTAGCAATATCGCATGTGGTTCGCGTTGAAGAATTGCGTAATGAAAATATAAGCCATTTAATAAGGTGCAGTGTAATACCGCAAACATCTGTCAATGCTATTCCGTACAAGGTACAATTACATGTAAGTATATCAATATTAATAAAATTCAAGTCAATCGTAAATAAATAAAAAAACGTTTAAACAAGAACAAAAAATTATTGTTTTGATTATTTATTCAAAATACATTATTGACGCGTTTTTACACGAAACGAAAGAATCTGGAAGAAAAACGCGGCAGTCTGCCTCGCGAAGCGAGATATTAATCGTTAAAGTTGACAACTATTTAGGTTTTACCTGTCATATCATGAAATGTAGCGACATGTACATGCCCCGTAGTCACATGTCGATTAAGCATAATTTTATTGATATTGGAGGTAAGGCCCGTATTCTAAATAAATACCATTATTTTAAACGAGGTAAAATATGATCATATAATCTCAAAGAATATACTTACTTTATTTTTTGTACCCAACGTATCCACATTTTTCGCTGCTCAATTTTATAAATCGCTTTTGGAAAGGAATAAAATTTTATTTCTGAACTTGTATTGTGAAATACATTCTTACACGTGTTCACGCAACAATTTAAATTTTCTTTCCGCAATTTTTCCATTACGATGTATTAGAAAACTCCAGCAAATAATGCAAATTCCGGCCACCATGGGCGCTCTAAGTCCTACTTTTCCGCTATA
>NW_020220590.1:540313-566602 GCF_003070985.1 Temnothorax curvispinosus | reverse complement strand
AGATTTCAGTTAATTGCGTTGCTTACGTTATGTGCGCGATGTAACAGGAAAATTGAGTCTTCGATAGATCCTGCACAAACATCCCATACGCTCTCATCGGATTTTACATCGCGGTCATTAACGACCGGAGCAAATGCTATTTCGGTCATGTTCGCGTCATCATTCATCGATTTGCCACGTTTCGGATACGAACGCTGATTTAATCGATTCTTTCGCCCTCTTACATTCGTCACTTTTATCGTCGTCGATACTTTCTCGACTGGAAGAAGTCAGATCGTCAGAATCCAATTCAGTGTTGTTATTCTCTATATTTTTCACGATCTTTAACCATCTCTGTTGCATTAATTTCGAAACGTCCAACGCCGCGTCTGATTCGTCGCGTGCAATTGATTTTTTGAATCATCAATGTTGCAGGATACAGGAATAGAACCAGGGGCCCAATTCTGTACACGCTTACCGACAGTCGTCGGTGTCGTTAACGGTGTTGGCGCAGCTTTTAAGGCTCAGTCACAATAAGAGGAATAAGAAATAAGATAAAAGAATTAGGAATAAAGCATATTGCATCTCACTTTAATGTACGTGTACTGAAGTGAGATGCGACATTCCCTTATTCCTTATTCCTTTATCTTATTCCTTATTCCTCTCATTGTGACTGAGCCCTTATACGATATAAAAAACCTGCGCAACGACGACGCTTATCGAACCGATAGTTGTCGGTAAGCGTGTACAGAATATGGGCCCAGAGATTCATCAACCGATGTCGTTTTGTGTCGTCAACATTTGAAGCACGTGAATCACGTTCCAAGGACTGATTCACCTGACGCTGCTGTATATCATCAACGTTAGAAGAAGCAAGAGACGCTGTTTCTATGGATAAAAAAGTTATTCATGTGGACGCATTGTGTGCGTCATCTACGGTTAACTTTTTAGGCAACTCCTCGGACCAAGACTTCTTAACCAAGCTGTGTATCTTGATGCGCGTATATATATCCGTACAGTTTGATGCCTCAGATTGTTCGTCGTTTGATAATGTTTGATGATATAATGGTATCGTTGGATGTATTGGCACTGTCAGACAACGATTGACGTTGCTCGCTGCTAGAAGATTCACTTGAGTCAACGAACGTGGAGTTTATCCACTTGCGACTTTTAATTTGTCCAGTATAGCTTCTTGTATTCAGAAATGCTTGCTTCATTATTATTTGTATCAGACTCAAGAGACCAAAACCTTTATTAAGTATTGAATGGCATCTATTCGTATATCATTGATCATTATCCGAATTATAGAACCGCGGTTAAAAAAAAGCTGGCAAGATTCTGTACGGAACACATTGAGTCAAAAATTCATTAAAATAAAATAAAAAGCTAGGAAAAGATTTCTTCTGAAAGATACATACATCCAGACGATTTTTGAAAATGAGGTGCCAACTTCACAATGGCACATGCAGTATGCATATGTAAATAATTTAATTTAATAAAAATTTCAAGAAAATGTTAACAAAACGGAACCGGAAAAAAACGGTAAGTTGCGCATATATTATAACCTATTGCCTTGAAAAGGATAGGCTCGAAAATGGATAGATTCTACTAGAGCCTAGAAATTGAAAAAAAATTGATTGATTTAGAAAATAGATGGTTAGGTTGGCTGGAGCGATGAGAGAGAGGTGAAGATAGGGAGAACGAGACGGATATTGAAAGTGAAAGCGAAAGTCAGAGAAGTACTATAGCCTAGAAAATATTTTTATAATTTATGTAAATAAAAGTGGTCAGCAACTTCCCTCCCCTCCTTATTACTCAGGACTACTAATTGTCAAAATACAAAATATATGTGAAAAATAGATCTATAATTTTAAATTAAAGTCCATTAATGCTTTGCACATAATTATTGATACAATTATTATCCTAATTACGTATTAAAAGTAAATCATTAAATAAAAAGCTGATAATATGTAAATAATTTAATTTAATACAAATTTTAAATAAAAAATTTTTAATAAACCGGAACCGAAAAGACTGTAATTTGCGCAATACCGATACTTATATATGTTAACTAGAAAACCGAAACAAAAACCGAAACCTTTATTAAGTATTTTAATGTACCGAAACCGGAATCGAACCAATATTTTCATCCGCTCCGGGTCCCTGGCTTGAAACTGTTGAGAACAATTTTATAATCGTCGCGTCTCAAAAACACCTGATTAAAATAAAGCAATAAAGAGCGAGCCATCGATGCTTGCTTCGTTGTCACCATTAAGTTATAACATATAAATCCGCGACTCAGTCATTCGATCGGACAAAAATCCCTGTCGTCGATCCGGAATTTTATGCGACACCCGAGCGCTCGCTACGTGACGCTATTTTTCTCCCGCCGCGTTATACGCGGATATGATTGGGTTTTTGCGTAAGCTCGCCGGCCGTAAACCTCGCTTTTACGAGCCTGATTACCAAGGGAGAGAGGCAATATTGCGCTATCCCGCTCATCGTCGACGAGATGCATCCCGAATAAAATTCCGTCACGATGCGCGGTCGCGATCAACGACGCGACGCAGCAATCAGTTCGACTAACTGCACGTCACGATTTTATCCGATAGATCTTGCCGCGAAATCGGCAAATGACTATCTCTCAATAGATGGTCACCTATACATAAATTCGCAGTCGTGAGAGCGGCTAATTACTGGAAATGTATCTTCCCCCGGTCACAAAATTCGCTCGTAGTTCAAAGAATTGCTCGAGAAAGATAATCCCTCGCCGAGTTTCTCATTCCTAAAGCCAAAGTCTCATAAATTCAACGAATCTCTCTCAATGCGCGCTAAGATTTAGTAAAAAAAAAAAGAAAAAAAAAGGAAGAGCCTCGAAGGGGTGAGTCATTCTGCAGCCCGACAATCCGGATTATTGCAGTATTAATCCTCATCTCGTCGAGATTCTGAAGTTTTCTTGCGAAATCTTAACGATCCGTCTCATCTTCGAGTTTTCTTCGCGTTTGCTATAAATACGGCAACGCCAGATATTTCTACTATATAGTTAAATAAATTGGTATCGATTTGTTATGACTTTACAAAAATTAATCGATAATAAAAAAGCAGAGCTTTCTCTCGAAACAATCAATTTTTAAATGCTTCATGGTTGATTACAATAAAAGAAAACGCAATACCGATACTTTTGTTAGCCAAAAAACCGAAACAAAAGCCGAAAACTTTATTAAGTATTTTAATGGACCGAAACCGATTAGCTTGCTAGACTTAAAAGTGTCAACCTATTATTATAAATTATCATCATGGAGCAGCCCGGAGGAGTCGGAGGAATCGGAGCAGCCGGAGCACCCGGAGCAGCATCAGAACAAAATATGGATAAAGATAATCCACGATACCAACAATGGCTTGCGCAAAAATCATGCACGAATTATAATCATGACAAAAGGTCGGGTGAGATAAGAATTACGACAGAAAACTTAAAAAATGTCGAAATAATAGCACGATCATGAATGACGATATCGTCGATTTTCGTAAACGTCGTGAGCGAGTGACGCGACGCCACAGTTGCTTTACAGCAAGAAAATAAAGATGATCCTTTATGACAGCGATCTTACCATCTTTTTACTTATGGATGAAGGAGAGATATATCACTGGTGGGATATTTCGTCTGACCTGTCTGACCCTTCTTTAAATTCTTTACAATATTATTCTCAATTGATCAATTTACAAAGTACAAAGATTGTACTAACCGCAGCTGCAATTTAATTTAATACAAGTTTCAATAAAAAATTTTTAATAAACCAAAACCGAAAAAACTGTAATTTGCGCAATACCGATACTTTTGTTAGCTACTCTCTAAATCTGAATCAGTGGAAAAATCACTGATTCCATCACCGCAAAACCCCCCCACAGGAGCAAAGTTCAGGCACTAATGTTATTGTTTGTGCACGTCTTCTGAAGAATGGGAAAGTTTAATTTCGTACATATTACGTATACAACTGTTTATATCAGAAAATAAGGTTATGAGGTGACAGCATTAAAAAATTTCCCTCAATTATCACCAACCACTTGACAATCCCACCCTCATCGCTAATAAAACAGTGAAACAGGACCGAACGCGCTGCGCAATCAGCGAGAACGGCAAAGCTCACAGATTCGTCAGTGATTATATCGTCATTCACTTATTATTATAGTGGCTTCCAAGAGTGGTGGTAAGTAAAAATTCTTGCATTATTAAATACAAAACCGATATTCGCGCGCCAATTCCCTAACAGCACATGGCAAGGTTAGGTTAGGTGCCAGCGTACACATACACATAATTTACGTATACTTTTTTAGATATGATTCAATGTAAATACATGTTTGGAATAAATTTGAGCAGGATCGACGCAATTTGCAGCATGCGTTGCCCCACACGGATCCTGCGTGCCTAACGTTCGACCGACGCAAAACAGATCCTTGTCCTCCTCGTCGAATTTTATGGAATTCTGGTTCTGGTCTTTCAAGTTCTCTGTCTGAGTGCAAGACAAGCGAATCTAGCCGTGGGCAATCTGGAGGTACCACTTCGACGTCAATCGGCGGCGTCGGTTACGTAACGATAAATTTCATGCACATGACGCTGCAGTAAAAGAAGTAGTCAACGAAAATCTAAACTTTGATTTATATGCTTCGATTGTCAGATTAATTGCAAGACTTCAATCCAACTATGAGTACCACTATTTTGAATAACGTTTTAGATAAATTAGAGGAAGTGGTCTTGAGTTTAGCTAGTTCCTTAAAAACAAAAGTTGTCAATTATTTTCAAGCAAGAAATGCTACTGAAGACCCTGAAGTTGTTGAATTACTTCCTAACTTTGATTTTGAGAATCCTTTCGATAATTTCCGTACTTTGAAGAATCAAATATGGGATCCCACCCAGGAAAGACACAAGCCGAAGACGCGCGACGAAATGTACTACGCGTGGCATAGCTAAAGCTTCAACACGTACAAAGAAAGCCGACGACGTTGTAAAAACATTACAAGATCGTTGTTATGATGTGTATGAAGTTAGTATATCAATTGTCAGCATATAAAAAAAAAAGTAGAGTTCTCTTTGCATACAACCGAGTTCTATAGTTCCTGATAATTTTTAACAATAATTCTGGTCATTAAATATAAATAAACGGAAGTTGAGAAATGATATGCTAACTTTCCGCGAAGTTAGCATATCATATAATTTTTTCAGAATGAATTTTATAGTTCTTGACGAGTTCTATAGTTCTGTAGCATAGTTCTGACCATTAACTATCTCTAAATAATTATTAACAATTATTATCAGAAAACGAAAACCTTATTTAAAAGATACTTCTGAAATTATCACCTCAACGGTCATCAAATTAGAAAATTCCGTGGGATACCGTATTCTAAACAAATTAAACAAACATCATAAAAGTCCAGAAAGATAAGAGCGCTCAATCGTCGAAGAATAATGTTATTTATAAAATCTGTTGTAAGAATTGTGATGCCTCTTACGTCGGCCAAACCAAGAGGCAACTACGTACTAGAATAAAAGAACATCAAGCTAATATTAGATTAGATGCGTCCAAGCATTCGGTAGTTTCAGAGCACATTACCAAATTTAATCATGCTTTCGACTGGGACAATGTGGAAGTCTTAGAGGTGGAGCATAATTATAAAAAAAAATTGACGGCAGAAATGATACACATCAAAGAGCAGCCTAACGGCATAAATTCAAACAAAAACACAGAATTATTAAACGAAGCTTATTTTGATGTGTTGAGGCTGTTGTCATAAATAAACATACTAATAACAATTATTACTGGTTACTCTGCCCTTGCGATGTGAACGTTTTCTCAGTCGTCTGCGACCTTTAGCTACGAACACCCACTCCTGATTGACGATGGAAAGAATTCGCTTGCGTTCCGCTGCTCTGCCCTTGCGATGGGAATGTTTCCTCGGTCGTCTGCGATATTTAACTACGAACACTCGCTCCTAATTGACGATGGAAAAAATTCTCTTGCGTTCCTGTGGTACCGACCGCTTATGTAAGTCCACTTTTACGAGTCAACTCAATTATTAAATTCGCGTGTTCCTACGGAATTTCAAAATTTGATTCAGTTGCCACTAAAAGGGTCTGGCGACAATGGCTTTCGTTCGCACGAACCTCAGGGACGCACATAAGCATTGCAACGTAATGGACGACCGATTTAGCGTTAAATTTGACTAACATTCGACAATAAATCGTAGCGCCGGATCGTATCCGAGTCCTTTATTTGTATTCGACGTATTTATGAAATTGCGGTTCTGAGGAAGGCCAAGTATGGCCGAAACGTAAACCATTTCGTTTGTAATTTTTAATTTGAATATATAAATTTTATACACCCATTATTGCTCGAAATTTGGCCTTTTTTAATTGTCTTTAATTATTATCAGCATATCACTCGTACTAGAGTGATATGCTATGCTTCTGCGACTAGTTCTTGGCTCGTTCAAGATTTTAAACAACAGTTCTAAACTCCCTGACGATAATTCCGTACAGTTCTGACCACTGGCAACCTTTAAATAATTATTAACAATTTGTAGAGGTGAAATAACTTGCGGTTACTGTGGAGAAAATCATTCTTCGGATTTCTGTGATAAATCGAATTTGAAACAATCATGTATTAATTGTAAAGAGGATCATTTTTCGTTTGACGTTCAGTGCCCTATTTATCCTAAATTTAAGCTGATTAACACAATGATGGCATTAACTAATGTCTCTCAGCTTAGCTCCTGTAAACAAGCTGAAGGATTGTTTAGATCTTCAGCATTTGGTGCCTGGAACTTTGAGGCTTTGGGTGTCGTTGCCGGTTCGGAGGGGGAATCGGGGCGTACCCCGTTCCGTCTCCGCAGAGATAAATTCCCTCCTCTTAAGCGGGGTAGAGATTCTGTGAAGAAAAGTGTATCTGATACAGACTCTTCGACTAATCAAGATGAAACATTGAAGGCCTCTAATCTTGGCCCGGAGTTTTCAGAAACTCCTAGTATATCTAAAGATGTTGATCGACTTTCTAGAAAGTCTCCTCGCCTTGGTGTTATCTTACATGACCTCAGGAATTTCTACCGTTCAAATCTAAATAATAAGAATATTGTCTTGGCGGTTTTGGATTATTTGAAATTACTATTTGAGGAGGAGCCTAGTGATACAAATTATTTGTTAATTATTTGCAAATTACGTAAGTACACATATTCTTTCGATTAAATTAATAACTAATATTAAAGATAATATAATCAGAACCCAATATAATCAATATTAATATAATATATTATAATTTTATTCCATTTATTACTACTTAGAATTTGACTATTCCAACATTCGCTAAATCTTTAAAGATTCTGCAATGGAATGCTAGAAGTGTGGGTAATAAACAACCTGAATTCTCGAACTTAATCGGGAAATATGACATTGTTTGTCTACAGGAAACTTGGCTTCAGGGCCGGAGTTATTTTTTCTTCAAGGAGTTTATTACATTTAGAAATGACAGAGATCATTTATGCGGAGGTACAGCTATTCTTTGTAGGAAAGAGTTGGATCCTGTTTCTGTTAATATAAATCTTACTGGACTACTCTTGGGTATTGAATGTTCCATAACCTCTATCAAATGTAATAGATTGTCTCCAAATAGAATATTTATTATCTCTCTGTACAGACCTCCTCATCTTCATGTAAATGAAGCTGGTTGGTTTTCCTTTTTCAATTCAATAGACTTGTTTCTGAAAGATAAGGAAGTCATAATTTGTGGTGATTTTAACGCCCAACATGCATCATGGGGTTCGTCCCGATCAAATAAGGATGGGAAAGTCTTAGCGAAGGCTTTGGTTGTCAATCCGTTTATGTATTTGAATTATGGTCGTTCTACGAGAGTCCTTGATGATGCTGATAATAGGGAACAGATTAGCGCTCCGGATCTCACCTTGGTGTCAGAAAATATTTGCCAGAATTATTCTTGGCATACCCTTGAGAAACCTATGGGGAGTGATCACTACCCAATCATTACTCAGTTCTATTTTGATCAATTCAAAGAATCTGCTACCGATCCGGGTAAGAAAAAACTCAATATTTCTAACATTGACAAAAATTTGTTTTGTAGCTTGTAACGATGCACCCCCAAATATGCATCGTTCCGGCAGAAATCACCCGAGACCACCCAGCCGACCACCCGCGAGGGCAAACAATATCGTCTGCTACTCTGGCTTAATTTACTATACATGCCACGTAGTCAAGACACTACCAGGCCGTACGTATCGCACAACTGCATACTAACGACGTACGTCCAAGAGGTTATCTTCCTCGTTTCAGAAAAAACATGTTTTCTCAAGAAACATCAACGACAGGTATACGTGAAATATTCATAGTAACGTTAACAATCTTTTCTACACATTTTGTCGTTCGTCAGGCGCTATACGTGACGGTCATGCCTTACAAAGTTTATATCTGTTTTCCATCCGCCTTGTTAAAACGTAACGATGATTAATTTTATATTGTTTGACGCACATTGATCCATCATAAACTTGATAAGGACCCAAAATAGAGGTCGAAACGTCGTTATAATTTTTAATATATTGCCAGTCAGGCCGATCATTAAACACTGATTTTATTTTATTACTGGCAAAAATTTATTTTATCCTTTGATATTAATATTAATTGGAACGTAAAATCATTCTGAGATACTATCAGTGCATTTAAGAGGCGTGTATTTCAATAGACCAAACCCTCCTTCTGAAAGTAGATTTCTTGCTATCGACAAAGCGATTGATGGGTTGTCCCCTTCTTGGGTTTCGAATTCATTCGAGGAAACTACTGATTCTCCTTCGTCATCCATTTTTTGACGATAAATTTTCGATAGACGAGCTTAAATTTATTGTTTCGTCCTTAAAAATTAAAACCACTCCGGGACCGAACCTTATTAACAATCAATTGATACAAATGGTGTCGGAAACGGCTTTAAATAAATTACTCGAGATTTTCAACCTGATTATGGAGGATAGGTCATTTCCTGATTGGAGATTTTTTGACGTCTCATTGATCCCGAAGCCTGGTAGGAATGAATTTAGACCAATTTCGCTGGCTTCTTGTACCCTTAAGATTCTGGAAAGATTAGTTAAAATAAGATTGGAAAAGTATTTGGAATTAGATCATGTAATTCCTAATTGTCAATTCGGATTTAGAAGAGGCAAATCATGCGATGATTGCCTCGCCTTCATTAATTTGGAAATCTATAAATCCTTTATCCAATATCAAATGACTGGTGCAATTTTTCTGGACATCAAGGGAGCTTATGACAATGTCAATCCCCAAATTCTGTTTAAGATAATCAATGATCTTACTATCCCCATGAGGTATAAGAGATTTCTTATAAACCTGATTGGTCCAAGAAATGTTAATTTTTATGAGGCGGGTAAATTTTATAGAAGCCATCTTCTCCAGAATGGTCTTCCGCAAGGCTCTGTACTTAACCCCGATTTATTCAAGCTATATGTAAAGGACATTCTTCGGATTATCCCACATAATGTTAAAGTAATACAATTCGCTAATGATATAGCCTTTTTGTGATATAGCCTTCTGACTCGAACCTTGACATAACTTTGTCAACTTTAAGAAGTACTTTCAATATGGTGGAGTGTTGGTTGCGGGACTTGGGCCTTAGCATTTCATTGCCAAAGACGCAATTTACTATTTTTCATAGAAAAAGATTGTTATCCCGGATAATCTGGAGGTTGATAATGGAATACTCCCTTTCTTGAATACAATTAAATACTTAGGTATGAGTATGGATATGGGTCTCAGGTAGAGAGACCATATTAAGTTCTTACGTACTAGAACCATGTGTTTTTCTAACATACTGAAATGGCTGGCGGGTCGTACATGAGGTATTGATCCCCGTAAGACAATTAACTTTGTCAATGCCACTATCGGAGCACAGCTTGAATGGGGGGCAATATGATATCTTAGTGCAGCTAACACGTACGTGTCCATTGTTGAAAGTCTTTTGTGTTCTGCCTTTAAGATAGTGTTGGGTTTACCCAAATCGTCCCTCAATAAGGTATGCTGGTATTTCGGGAAACAGAAATCTTTTAGAAGAAGAATTGCATATAAATGTGATAAATTCTTATTGAAGGCAATTCAGTTAAAAAATAATAGGCTCATAAATAGGATTAATAGTCTCTATAATTTGTCTACTAACGCGGCTCCTAGCAACATTCCATATATAATTAAAAAATAGCCGATGATTAGGCCTTTTAGGTGTAGTTTATATATTTGAAATTTCCATCCTGCTTTCTCTTATCCATTCAGATTCGATTTACC
Source organism: Temnothorax curvispinosus (assembly GCF_003070985.1). Classification (NCBI taxonomy): domain Eukaryota; kingdom Metazoa; phylum Arthropoda; class Insecta; order Hymenoptera; family Formicidae; genus Temnothorax; species Temnothorax curvispinosus. The sequence continues at coordinate 556,284 of NW_020220590.1, read as the reverse complement.
ATCTACTGAGTATATCATCCGGCGAATTAGCAAGGGATAACGCCTCCCCTAACCAAGCATTTAGTAGTCTTATTGCGTTTAACAGGGCCTCTCTTCAGGAAATTGTCATATACACAGATGGCTCTAGAACGGAATCAGCTGACGGAAATCTGGTTGGTTGCTCTTATCTAAATCTGGTTTGGGTCCCTCAATATGATCTCTTATTTAAATATAAATTGAGCGACCTGTCGAGCTCGTTTACGGCCGAGGGAGTAGCGATTGCCAGGGCTATTGACCAATATGGACGTAATCGTGGAATTTTGTTAACATATGTACGGACTCTCTCAGCATTATTCAGGCATTAAAAAACCCGAAACATAGTTATAAACTTTCTCCGCTTATCCCAGATCTAAAAATGAAGCTTTCTTAAACTGGATTGTTCTTGCCAATGGCCAGATATTCTGTACTTCTATGTGCAACAGAATTTTCTTTGCTTTGTTGTGCGTTAACGGACACATTGTTTCCTGATATGCTGCACTGGACATGATGCACATCATCCTTATGAAGCGGCATGGATTGTGCAGACAAGTTACGATTATTTGACAGCGGAATAGTAATGCTGTTTGTAGGTTCGTTTAACATCGGAATAGCAATGCCGTTTGTAGTTATGGATGTACATTTCAAGAGACTATCATTTTTTCCAATCTCGCTGGACTTTCTTAAAGATGTGCTTTCGTTTTGCTGCTTATTTGTACTATTAATTGTGTTATTTGAATTCATTATATTATTTATTTTGTTTGTGAAAATAACGCTGGTGGCCGTAGAACTCGTTTCATGCAATCTTTCGTCAAAACTGTTTCTTTTGACCTTCTTGTAGTTGTCAATAGCGTCACTCGCTTCGTGCAAGCTACGCTTCGTCGATACGGTAAGGTCGTCACGTGTAAGAAGTTGCGTAAACACTGTATCTGCAGACATAGACGAGGTGTCAGTGGTCTTAAATGTGACGTTATCGCATACATCAGGTACACTCTCAAACACTTCAGGTGGCAAAGAAGCGGCTTGTGAAAACAAGGTTATTATATTCACATGGTGCCCATCCCATAAAAGGATTCAGGTAACGAGGTAGCAGATAAGGCAACCAGAAAGGCTTCGATAGAGGGAGCAAATATTGGGAATAAAATTTTATTCACGGATGCACTGGCGTGTAATTTGCGTGTATACGAGAATGTAATGTTCAATTTCTGAGAGACATTAATGTGGGGTCTGGAAGATACTATATGAATAATTTCACATCTACTAGATTGAGTTTCTTATCAAAATATAAAGGTTTTCGTTCCGACCTTATTTCTTTGATACGCCTAATTACGGGATACCTACTAATGGGTACTACAAAGTTTAAATTTGGCTGGGTGGATTCTTCAGAGTGTATGTGCGGACAGAAAACTCAGGATATTAATCATATTTTTTGGTCGTGTGCTTTATTTGATGAGGAAAGATCATCATTAATCGAAGGATTGTTAAAGGAACATTTATTTGCACCATTTTCGGTTGAGTATTTGATAATTTAAATATAAAAGTAAATGGATTAATTCTAACATTTATTAATAATACGAATATTAAAATATAGTTCTACTAGCAAACCTTAAAGTAAACTCATAAGATAATTTGAGATCAAGTACATTGGAATATCGAACTACCGAAAGGGCGCCTCCGACCCAATTAGAGGTTCCTCTAAAGATATAAATTTCGTGGTACTATTGACTCAAGTGAGTCGGAAATCCATTGGGTCTCAAGAAAAAGACATGTGTCGCTGCGGTGAAAACAAGGAGTGAAGGAGCCGGTCGGCTTAGGGGTGGCACTGCAGCCGACGGCTGCAGTCGTGCACAACCCTGAACCAGGCAAACAACGTCCCACCGTGACGGACGACCGTATCCTGACGCAGCCGTTGATTAAGAAGCAACGTGTTAAAAAGTCATCGAAAAAATCCGTCGACAAGCAGGCGGAAGGCAGCGAGGAGCGAGCCAGCCCGATCGACGGCGAAAATGCGCAGCAGCGCATCGTGCAGGTGGCCCTATGGGACGTGGCAACGATCGCGGAGAGACGATAGACTGTGAAAAGGGAGAGAAAATGTATATAGTGACAAAACAACCAAAAAAGTGTAAATAGATCATAAATAATGGTTAAGATTGAAAAACATATATAGACAAATATATAGACTTTTAGAGTAAGATTATAAGTAAGAAACAAGCGCGCGAGATATAAGCGATGCACAGCAAGAAAACGCGAATAACGAGCGTACGAGATAAATTTTGTGTTTTGTCGATTCCCAGCGATCTGGGTATATATACGGTGAAAAGTCTAAGACTTAAAATACTCAGCGCATCAAGTAGGACAAAAAAGGTCCCTACGAAAATTTGATTAAAGAAACATTTAATATCAAATTTGACTTACCTTTACTCCCATTATCTTATACATTAAATAAAGTTCAAATTATACGGGCTTAAGGGGGTCATCCCGTGTGATGACCGTTTTTTTTAAGGTTTTTTTGCATTTTTTTGCGGCGAAATAAAAAAATACAGAGCTTCTAAATTTTTACTATATATTTATTACATCTAAAACTATATGTGTAAATTTTTTTATTTGAAAATATAGCGTCGATGGCGAGTTACATCACTGGAATGGCACCCATGTAAAAAAAAAGCAGACAAACGGTGTCCACGATTCCGGCAGACTGGTTTATCTTAAATAAAAAAGCCAAATTGCATTTTAATCTATAGATAAATGGCTATCGCGGGAACTAGGATTATTTGAAAATATTAAAAATTCAATTTTTTGCATGCTTTTAAAAATTATAACTCAAAATAACATGATTTTTTGCGACTATTTTTTTATGCGGACAGAAAACGGTTCAATATTTTTTAAAAATTCTAGTTCCCGCGATAGCCACACATGTGCTGAATCTACCATTCAAATTTTATTTAAATCCATTGAACCGTTTTCGAGAAATCATGGACACCAGTTTAAAAAATACAGTTTTGAGAAAAACGCGTTTGAAAGTTCACGTATGAATTACACCATGCTTAAACACCTTACCTTCTCACTGCTGTAACTTTTCAATGACTTCGAATTTCGGAAAATTACTTTGCCAGTATATTCTATGCATGCTCTAGATTAGATTTATGCAAAAAAAAAAATCGATTTTTTGAAGCCGTCACACGGAATGACCCCCTTAATTTTGCTTCCAAAATTGATACGAATTCGAGTCACGGTTAGTTGAGTATGAAAAACCGACGCGAACACAGTACGAGCGACCAAGCTCAACGTGAATCAAGTAAAGTCGAGTCAGTAAAATATTAAAAAACCTTGATGGTTCAAAATATGATTCGAAAACGAATGCCACGATAAGTTCGAGACGCGATCACCGTGAAAAGAGCGACGCGAAGTAAGTTGCGCGATAATTGAGATACCGGATCAAAATTATGGTATGGCTACCCATGACGGGGCAAAGCCGTCAGTCAAGAAATTTGGAGGCAAAACCGGCATCACCCTAAAAATCGGCTGAAATCGCGAAGAAACGGTTGCAGCACGACTGTCTGGTTGCAGAGGGAACCGAAGCACATGTTTGACACGTGTGTTGACCGCAAATTGTGATTCGCACTTGAGCCACGGAAGCGAGCGGACGAACCTTTTCTCCCGTGTCCCTGCGCAGTGTACATGTGCGTTTATTTGCCGATCGACCTTATTCCTTGTGTCGCGCGGGCATTTAGTAGTGTGCTATTGAGTATATTAATTGTTATTATACTTTTAACACCCGTTTTACGGGCCTTTTTTAGTTTTCTTATTTATAAATTGACTTGTAGTGTGCGTGTAACTGCCGATTCGTTGCAGTGTCCGCCAGGGAAATGCGTGCGGCTTCCGCCACGTGCAATCCCGGAGCCGGCGAAACCGATCAAGGACGACAGAAGACTTCTATGCCCCTAAGTGAGTTTAACAAATTCAATTCGAGCCTCAACAGCGAAGCTCAAACGTCCCCCTTGCCCGCAGACCGTACTGAGGCAAATGTAATTCGATCTCGCTCTCAGTCTCGAGACCGTGACCGATTGTCAAATTGCGATACCGATTCTATCAATTCGGATCACAATAAAGATTTTGATTCAGATTTAGAAATGGGGGAAAAGCGTAAAAATAGAAAGCACAATTCCGGGAATTCGGAAAAGACTGTCGCATCTCCGTCGCGTCCAAACGACGAAGATCGTTACCAATCAAATATGGCCATCTTAAATAAGATCACTACTCAAGCGTTTTCCGATGTAGACCGAATTAACAACAAGACCAATAATCTTCGCGAAGGCAATGATAATCCCTCTGATACGCAAAACATTGAAAATATAGAATCTCGCGTAGATAAATCACCCGTTTTGCCCACGATTCATTCCGACAGCATGGATTGTGATATATCGACCGATAACAGAAGGGACGTCAAGCGCCATACCGAGGATGCGACCCCCCGAGTGGAGGTAAAGCCAAAGCTCAGGTAAATTCCACTTCCGCTTCTACTTCCGCAACTCTAACCATGGAAGCTGACCCCGACCTCCTAAATGAATGGATCGAGAACATGTTTGCGGAGGACGCTTCTGCCGAACGCGTGTTCCGATGGGTCCTTAGGCTGCTTAGGGTGAAGCAGGCTCACCCAGGGTTTTGGCGAGCGCTGGAAGACCAAATGTCCCGGATAATTAGAAGACCCGCCGGCACCGGCGGCGACGAGGAGCGAGGTGAGCCTACCCGAAGAACGGTGTGTATTCAAACCACCGTGACGATCGGGAGTGAGGCCGCCCAAGCGGTCGCGACAGCCAACAAGGTCGGCGTACAAACCAGCTTCGAGGGGAGAGCCGCGGCGCTCGATCCGTCAGGGGGGGCCCTCGACTTACTGTCGGCTCCACGAAACCGGCCCCTCGCCAAGGTTTGACGACCGTCACCACCCCCGGAGGAAGCCAAAGTCGTAGAACAAGAGACCTGCTAGAATTGTGGATCTCCCCGGCACTTCAAGTACGAGTACCCCAAGACAAGGCGCTTAGGCCATTGCTTCCGATGCGGTCGCACGGGCTACACCGTCCGCACGTGCCCAGAGTGCGGGGAAGGATGGAGAAAGGAGGGCCCGTTCAAGAGAAGCAGGAGCCACGACAGGGGCCAGTCGCCCCCGCGGAGGCGAGGACCACCGCCCGGAACACCCCGTTACTAGGTCCCTACCGGTCGTTAGGGGAGGGGGGCTGGAAAAGTTTTTTTCTCTTTCTCTCTCTCGGCGCTGATGCCCTAGAGTCGTGCAAAAATTTTTTTTGTTTTGTTCGTTCTGTCCTCCGTTCGTTCGAGTCGCTATTAAATGATTTTTTTTCCCTGTCACACTTGTTCGCATTGGCGCCCACAACCCGACATTCTAAGTTTCACTAATTTTTCAGTTGAATTTCACTGATTGTCAGTGGCACTAAACTGATGCATTCTGTGAATATTCACTGCTAATCAGTGACTATTCACTGTTTCAGATTTAGAGAGTAGAAAACCGAAACAGAAACTGAAACCTTTATTAATTATTTTAATGGACCAAAACCGGAATCGAACCTATATTTTCGTCCGGTCCGGGTCCCTGCTTGAAATTGTTGAGAACAATTTTATAATCGCAGCGACGCGTGTAGATGAATCACCCACTCGTCGCGTCTCATTGTCAGAAACACCTGATTAAAATGTAGGGCGCGGAGAAGAGGTCTTAAAATAATTAAGAGTCGGAGCAACCGGAGCACTCTCAAGAGCAAAATATGGATAAAGATGACCGCAACTCTAACCATGGAAGCTGACCCCGACCTCCTAAATGAATAGATCGAAAACATGTTTGCGGAGGACGCTTCTGCCGAACGCGTGTCCCGATGGGGACCAACAATGTCATCGGACGTACCAACCCAAACTCCGTCATCGGACGGAGCAAGCGGAGCAGTGGTTCGCAAATCGAACGACGAGCGGCGCGCGCGGCACCGAAACGGAGCGCGCGTAATACGAGATACGAACGGAGCGCGGCACGCGCAACGCGAGCGAGCGTGGCGCGTGAACGGGGAGCGAAATCAATTCAAGCCAAAACTCCCGCGCGTAAGCACGTATCGTCAGTGCAACGGCAAGAATTGCGAAAAGTGAGCAAAATAGACAAACGCATCGAGGCGAATCGAGAGACGCAAAGCGGTATTGCGAAAGTTGAAAAACAATACCGTGGCGGAAGAGCAGAGACAGCGGGCTCAATTGATCCTCGAATTAGCCGAGGCGTACGCTCAACAATTGCCGACAGACCCATACGCGAGCGAACACGACTCAGTGCGGGAAGAATTGATGGAGAACCAGGAGATTGTGCGGGTCATAATGCATCTAGAGAAACTGAAGGGTCGACCGGACAATGTGTGCGAAACCATACGAGTGACGCGCGAATCAGACAAGAAATTAGTGTCGGAGGCAAAAACCGCAAAAACTGGCCAATAATGACTTGCGCAGAAATCATGCACGAATTATGATCATGACAAAAGATCGGGTGAGATAAAAATTACGACAGAAAACTTAGGAAAAGTAGAGTACATGTTCAGCAAGAAAATAAAGATGATCCTTTATGACAACGATCTTACCATCTTTTTGCTTACGGATGGAGGAGAGATATATCACTGGTGGAATATTTCGTCTGACCCTTCTTTAAATTCTTTACAATATTATTCTCAATTGATCAATTTACAAAGTACAAAGATTGTACTAACCGCAGCTGGTGGCAAAAAAAAATTTGGTGCCCAGACAGCTTATAACCCCTCAAAATAAGAAGAGGACTATTAAAAGTATTGGGCTGGCGATAATATCAATGTTTCGTTTAAAAAAACTACCTGAACAACGAAAGAAACAAGTAAAACAAATTATTAAAGTAAAATCATTTACATATCACTACTTTTATCACTCAAACTGATGATGAAAGGGTAGGATATTATTTTCAAACCCATCATCATATAAATGGATTTCCGTGGATGAAACAAGTGCATTTTTAAAAAAACGTCAAAAAAAATCAAAAGATCAAAAGGTCAAAGATAACTTGCCCTAAGATTACATATGATACATATTTCAAGTTATCTTGAGTTAGAGAAGATTAACGACCACATAACGCTCAAGCCACCGACATCGGAGATCATTAGACCGACTTCAGACGGACGTGTTTCTACGTGACTTGTTCGACGACGTTTTTCTCTCGTGACTCGGAGATATCGAACGTTGAGATCGTTTCTCTCAGTTTGTTTGTTTTGCGAACCGTACAGTCAACTCGACGCATTCTTCTCCTTTCTTACTCCTTTGTCTTTAGCGTATATCCCTGTCCCGGTCTTATTTCTTACGCTAAGACAAATGGTACACGTATAGAAACTTTATAAAACTTTACGGACTCAAAAGATCTGAAGATCAAAAGATTGAAAAAATCTAAAAACTTGAATATTATGTTTATAAATAAATCTCTTAAAAACTTAAAAAAAATATTATTTTATAAACAAAAATAAAACCTTGAAACGGGCAATAAGAGCCAAGCGTGACGTTTAAACCGCTAAACTTTATGCGTTGGGTCGAAAGATTGTGCCCTTGAAACTAATATGTGCTACCTGGGTGATGACTTATTTAGATTACTTTCTTCTTATTTCCACTTGGAGAAAGTATATTTAACATGTGGTACCATCACTGTTTTTATGTTAAAATTATTAAGGCAGTGCAATAAGTTAAAAAAGTTACATTTTGACTCCTTAACGATCGATATCGATAATTATATAGTAACACAATTTCCGAAACTAAAAAAAATATACATAAATGAGAGTGTATACAGTAAGCAATTCATTAATCAGTTAAAAGAGAGATACCAACATGTAGTACCCTCACTGCTCATAAATAAGAGTTGCTCACTTTAACCCTTTGGACCAACGGCTTAACGTCTCTTTCCGAAAGACGAAGCCCAGTTTTCTCCACACAAGGGCCTCAATCTTGCATTCGCGATCGCGATTGATTCTTTAAATATAAAACAACGAGTTTAAATATAAGCGACCAGTTTAAATATAAAAGATGGATATATATAAAGCAGCGTCAACGGCAATCTTTAATTTTTTTAAAGATGCTTTATTGTTGATTTACCAGAAGCTTGAACCCGGGAACCAAATTATTTTCTTGGTCGTATTTGCTATAATTCTAATTTGTTCTTTTTACTTCTTTAATCTGTTAAAAGATAAATATCAACAGTTTTTTCAATATTTACTTCTCGTAACCATAACATGACTAACGAAGAGCTGGCGAGAGAAACACAACACACACAACACAATACTCTAAATCAAAATAATATACAGATTATTGTACACCGTCATAATAGAAACAGTCCATCACTACACGATAATGCGGACTAAGTTTTGTTTTAAGATAATAAGTTTCTTAACCAGTATAGACAATTTTTAAGACTTGTAAAGACTAGGTAATTCTATTGCTATATCTATCCTATATAAAAAAAAGTTTTAAAATAAAATGCATGTACGAAATGACACAATCGTTTCCAAATATCCAGTCATATTTGTTGAAATCAGCTTGCCTCATCTGTATACGTAAATAAAAATTATATTCGGTTTTAACAGACCACAGATTAGAGCATAATCATGATTTCAATTAGAAAGATGTGGAAATATTGGACCAAAAACCGTCTTTGAATAAACGCCTAATATAAGAAATGATCTATATTAAAAGACAAAAGGAAGGTTTGAATTTGCAGACGGATACGGAAAATTTACCAGAAACATATATTAGTGTTATTGACGGACTTGCAAAAATTTAAGACTTTGTTGGTATGCGTGACCTCTCCTCTCTCCTCATATCCGTCGATAACATGTTTAAAGTAAACGTGCCATTGTCTGCGTAAATGTTCTCTAAGACACATCGATTTCTTTCTCCGCTCTTGTAATCGATTGACGAGCACTGCAACCTGACTACAATTAATTATGTTAAATCTGAGTTACTTTTTGTTTGTATCTATTGTTTTTTGACTGTATGCAATTGCTTGAGAGAGGATGGTACTCCGGTTGTCCACAGGCGTTGTTCTACAATGATAACGACATTACATCTGTTGAAATTTCCTGGCGCTCCAACCAGGAAACTATGCGACGATATTTTGGAACGTGTCAGAGTGCACATCTACCACAACTGACCAACGATGACTTTTTGTTTGCGGCGTTAGATTATTTTGTACGTATGTATGATTTGCGCTGAAAAGGACCCCAAAAAAGGGTCGAAACGTAATTTCGACTTGTTTTTGAGAATAAAGTTTAGCGGTTTAAACGTCACGCTTGGCTCTTATTGCCCGTTTCAAGGTTTTATTTTTGTTAGATTACAGAGCCTTTACATATCTATTTATTTTATAAAATTTCTCGACAACTCATAATAACCTAAACTTTTCTGTTTTTAATCCACATTTTATATATATTGGTTATGTTCAGAAATTGTTCTTTTCAAACATGCAGTATGCATAAACAATTTAATTTAATACAAATTTCGATAAGAAAATTTTAATAAACCAGGGCCGAAAAAACTGTAATTTGCGCAATACCGATACTTTTGTTAGCTAAAAAACCGAAATCGAAAACGAAACCTTTATTAAGTATTTTAATGGACCGAAACCGGAACCAAACTAATATTTTCGTTCAGTCCAGACGAAAATATCGGTTCGGTTCCGGTTTCGGTCCAAAATCACCTATTCTTGCATTAAAGGATCCTCATAAATTTCACATAGTTTTGATTATGACCAATCCCAGCAGGATATTCGTAATTACCGGACATAAATAATTGGTTGTAATTTAGTTTGCAACACGAACAACGCGTCGAAGCGTGCCATTGTGATATTATGTGCGCGTAAATTACAATAGACGTAATTAGTGTAATAGAAATTCTGTTATTATGCTATTCGTTGATGTATGACCAATTCGTTGTCTGGAAAATTGTACGCTTTCTTTGCAGAACTTTACTTAAAGAATGGAAATAGTATGCAAACTCTCTTTGCATGATTATGTGATCGAAGTATCTCTGAAAGGTTTATAATTTATCCTAAGAGAACATTTTACAAACACTATGCAATCATTGAGATTTGCTAGTGATGTAAAAAATTGCAAAACTGGTAATAGACCGCGAAGCCCGCGGTTAGACGTCAAAAGTCCCTATAAGGATAATTAAACCCACAATCTCATAATTGCCGTGTTATTAGACCAATTAGAAACGACGCGTATTCATCTCGGCAATCTTGCGCATCGCAATGTTGCTTAATCCCAAAAATTATCGTTAATTTTGTACAAACACATCTATTGAAACCGATAGAAAGCGTATCTTATAATTCTTTTACGATCGAGCTCTGGCATTTTTTATTGTTCCTTGCTTCTTCTCTATTCTTCACCACTTCTCTCGCATAGTATCTCTGCTAGGTTTATAATTTGGAACAGGGACCCTTTGAGGTGATTTTAATTAAAATTTCAATCAAATAATTAAAGAACGCCCCATCGAAATATTTCTTACAAAGAATGATTGCGAATCTTATTTTGCACAAATGTAGTTTTGATTTGATTTAATTTAATTTAATTTAATTTAATTTGAATTAAAACCTGTATACAGGTATTAAAATATTAGAAGATTATAATCTTCTAATATTTTCGCGTTTTCTCTTTCAATTATTCATGTGCAATAACAGTTACAGAGTTTCAGAAATAAGTTCTTTTTACATGAGTTTTCGTATGCAAAGAAATCGATTTTGAAAGTTCGAGCTAAAAAAAACAGACGCGTCAAATGCTTGTATCTAAACTTGCAATCGCGCACATAAATGTGAAACAAATATTTAAAAGAGTGATACATTGGAAAAGCCCGCGATAGATACGCCCGTGCGCCTTGCACGCAAAACACAAGAGTCCATCGATTCCCCGAGCACCCTGCGGCGATGGAGGTAGCTAGGGTGCGAACTGGGCAAAGAGAAGGAGAGGGATCGAAGAGCTGGCGGTCTGAATTTACAGCATTTAATATCGGCAAAATGAAGTACGATCGCGGGAGAAGAGCGAGTAAGGAGTTGCCGTTTTGCGGCATCGATAAATTCATTTTATTGCCGCGGTTTGTAGGCGGGTGGTCTAACTTCCGCGTAACTTCATGTCGACTTCATGTTGAGAAAGCCCAACATCCCATTTAACAATGCAAATTTAACAAAATTGATTTACTGAAAACGTACAAAATATCTTTTACACCAAAATAAAAACATATGTATCAAAAATTAATATTTACAACTTATAAGTACATCACATCTACATACGATGTGTGCGGGGATAAACGAGCATCGTTACGCTTGCATCAGCATCAAAGGCAAATACGACGAGCGGAGAACGGGGCACGTGGCGGCAGTTTTCAGAACGTGCCGCGCGCATAATGCGTCGGATCAGTTTTTATCGATGTAGAGGAGAAAGCGACGACCTAGAAACGCAATTATCATCCCCCGCGCCTTTTTATTATAGACAGAAGGTGTGTAAATTTCGACTTAAACGTGAATTTACTGCGATCATCGCGCTTTTTTCTGCCAACTTTGCCATGTTATCTAAACTATAGAGAAAGAAGTGGATTTAAAGACAGTACTAATATTGATAAATTCACGCGATTAATCGTCATGGGATTAACAAATTCGCGGTTTTACTGATTTAATTTTTAGAACTCAGTTTTCTTTTACGCGTGGACCAATCGATAAAACGTCGCTGAAAGATCTTCCTCGTTTTACGAAAATAACACGGCAGAAGATCGCGCGCGACAATACGCATTGTCATCGAAATACAGAGGCTGGAATTGTGTAAATGGAGTGAACGAAGCTGATGTAATAAACGGAGCAAACAATCTTAGTGCATACAGCCTATTTTATTAACACGTGCCTACAAAACTTAGTTTATGAAAATAATTTTCATAAACAAGTATTTTTTAATAAGATGTATATATGTATCCTCTGAAAGGTTACAATTGCGGCAACAAGATCTGCAAGCTACTAAAGACATTATACGGATTGAAGAAAGCACCGTTGAAATTAAATAAAAGATTCTCAACCTTTCTTGAACAAGAGGGTCTTGAAGCATTAAAATCAGAACAGTGCATTTATGTAAACATGAAGTCTTGTTGTGTAAAAACAAACAAACTTAATCAATTCATCGAAAAATTGAAAAAGGAACGAAAAAATTATTGAGCAGATTTGAAATGGACGAATCGAAATCGGTACGGCGTATCTTCCGTATCCAACTGCTTATGCTACATCCGGACGAATTTTATAGTTGGTAGGTATAAGATTGCTTCTATATATATATATAAAATATATATATAAAATAATAGTACAATTGTGTGTGTATATATATATATATATATATATATATATACAATTGTACTATTATTTTCACAATTATTATTATATTTTTACTAAAATTTATTCTTGTATGTTTTACTAAATAATAATTTAATTTCAACAGTTGAAATACTAACAGCATGCAATGAAGTAGAACAAGCAAAAAAAAAGCAGAAATGCAGTCTTATGGATAGTAGACATATAGAATCAAACAATGCAACATTAATATTAGAAGAGAAGACGGAAAAACACACAAACATTAACGTTGTAAAACAGAATGTCTGTAATAACCATAGAGCCTCAACATCAAAAAATGTAGATCAATCAGTGCCAAAAAATAATTAATCTAGTGGAAGTAATTACGTAAATATGTGAACATTTGTTATCTTAATCATATATTTTATAATATGTTCAAAAATATATTATGATCGATTTACTTCAGGATTTAGAATACATTTTAAAAGATTTAGTCAAAGGACACGCCGTGTTATCTGCATATGCATTCCAAGGAGAATTAGACGAAAAATGTAGAAATATACTGGCTGATATTGTTGTGCATTATGAATTGAAAGACAATTTAGATGCAAGGTATGATATATTTTTTGAGATTTACATTTATTAATCACGTAAGATTGTCCTATTAAAAATGTTAATGTTATGTCACAGAATTACTTCTGAACGCACACAGTTCATTGCGGAAAAAATAACTGAGTTATTTCCTAAAGAAGATAAAGCAAGTTTTCCTATTCAATATATTTAATGTGTATATGTACAAAAATGATTTATATATTTGATTATATACACATTTAATTCTGTTGTATATTCACAATGTTGTATATTTACAAATTATGTGTATCATAAAAAAATTTGGTATATTAATGTTTGTATGTAGAACATTTATATGTTAAATTATTTCTATATATTTTTAGAACACTTGGATTATTAGAGAGAAGAATAGAAAAAGAAAAAGTATTGGAAGAGGTATAAGATTTTAATGAAATTTCAAACCATACGAAGAAATTTAATTAAAGCTGGAGCGATTAAAGTGCAAGAAAAGAATGACAAAGAAAGAGAAGAAACAGATGCTTGTTGCATCGGGGCTCGATGTCGAACGACCGTTTCACGTACACTGTCAGAATTCGAATCAATCGAAAATCTTGATTCATCTGTTGTCTGCCGCAAAAGCGATACGGAAATCTTGCAAGAGCATCGACTTGATGCCCTTGCGACGGAGATTTTGTCCACGAGGCAGATGACGATCGCGAACGCGACGCGATGATAGTGATCGGAGGCGAGCTCACCTGGTGAGCAGGAAGGTCACCCTCCAAGATAGCAGTTGACCGCTCATGGCGACTCGGGAGTATGAAGTCGTGCTTCTCCCGGTTAAACGGAGGGGCACGTGTTAAAGAACGTCTCGGGTTCCTTGATAATCACGCACTTTTAACAACTTATTGGGCGGCAATGCCGCGCATGAATCAGTGGAGAAACCACACACACACAGAATATTTGCCGTTTTACCGAAATCACTTGATTTGGAGACGTGCGAAACGAGTCTGCCACGAGGCCGTTCTCTTCCGCCGGAGAGTTCTCGAGAGACGGAAACGGGGGAGATCCGGAACGCGGCGCTCTCTGGTGGTCAATTATGAATCTTTTCCCCTAGGGTAGAAACATGAAAAATGAAAAATCTCTCTTTCTATTGATGTTAAATAGAAAGAGATAGTCATATAAAACTTTTCACTTTCCACGTTCCACATTAATACATGATTGACCCCATATTGATCCGATGATTGACGGCGTTGCGCGAGGGGTGCAGTTATCGCAAACAAAGACACTGCGCGTGTCCGGAAATGCGCTGTGCTCCGATTCTCAACAACGCCGGCATGCTCGCACCTGTGCGTGAGGCGGCATCGACGCGTGATCAACCACGCGGGGCGGCATGATCGACAATCCCGGATCGAATACGTGCCACGAGACTGACGGCAGGCACGTAGCGGTCAGCCTCGCGGCCCGATGCTTACATCGAAATTGCTATGTTCGATCCTTAACAACCATTAACATTGAATATATTATAGTTGAATAAAATATTTAAAATCCGATTAATGTGTTTAAAATTTCTTTAACCGAAGGGACATTAAAAATATAATTAACAAACTTATGTTTCCAAATTATTTATAATAATAATTATATACATTTAATTTAAGTTTTACACATTAGGGGTATTCAAATAAGTTAAAGTTTAACGGTTTGACAGGTTATGTCGGGTTAAAGTCGAGTAAAAGTTAATTAATTAACTTTGGGCGCGCTACTCTTTAAGGTTATGCAAAATACATAAGTGACTCATTAACCTATCACATTAATCTTTAGGTTAAAAGTTTGAAAATTAACTTTTTACTCGACTTTAACCCGACATAACCTGTCAAACCGTTAAACTCTAACTTATTTGAATACCCCTATTTATATATTAAATTTAATAGTTTTTAAACTTTAAATAATTAAATATTAACATTTTACGTAAAAATGTTTAGAGAAATCTGTAGGTATTTCTTTTAAAATATATTTTTGATAATTTTCAGCTGCAAGTTCCAAAAAAATAACGAAAATGTCTTAAACAAGAAAAGGCACGAGAATTGCGCTTGTTTGTATATTTTTATGCGTTTAAGTTTAGATAAAGGTAAAGGCAACCAAACGACCGGCCCCGACTCAAAGAATGCAAAGAATATATTAACCGCGTTTTAATCGAAATCGTCGAGATTATATCTTGATCGCGAATATCTGAATTTAAATAGCATAATGTACACGAAACAACCGAAATTAAAAAATCAATCGATGAATAAATCAATAAATAAATCAATGATGGAAAAAAATTAGTACAATCCGAATCGCGAACCGCGAACCGCGAACCACAAACCGAACCGCGAAATAAATCGCAAACATTATTTGATCTCACCCAATCTCACCTCAGATATCAAGTGATCATTATAAAAAAAGTCACTCACCGACCGATGCGCAACGGGCGGAGTTCGTCAGCCACGTAACTCCGATGATTCTGTAACACAAAAATGAAAGATTCATATTAAATAGACGCTCAAAATAATCAATGTTTCAAAAATAATTTTTACACACGTCTAATTCATCTTTTAATTAGATTTACTAATATATGTATATTTTACTTATTTCCTGAGAAAAACCTTTATGAGAATAAACTTTTATAAAATTTTAGATAAAATTTCGGTTTCTCAAATTATTTCTTGCTTATCCGAGATAAATCGACGCGAATAAATAGAAAAGAACTATTGATTTTAAAAATAAGAAATAACACTTACCCCAAGGTTGCTCCGTCGGGGCCCGATGCCTTTGCCAGGCCTCCTCCTCCTCACCACGATTCGCCAGGTCCTTCTCCGTTGCAGCGTTGATCCGTTGGCCGGTTGGCGCACACTCACGACGTTCACGAAAATCGACGATAAGATCGCGTAGCTTATGATCGCGCGATATTTTCGACACTTCGCACGACACTCCCGGCATTAATCTCGCGACGTGGCGCAGGCGACGGAAAAATTACGGCGAAGAA
>NW_020220590.1:488439-540303 GCF_003070985.1 Temnothorax curvispinosus | reverse complement strand
GAATTTCGTAAATCGCACGGCCAACTTCTCTCGCCAAAAGCAACCGTGGCGTCGCTCACACACGACGTTCACGAAAATCGACTGATATGATCGCGCCAAATTTTCGACCCTTATCACGACACTCCCGGCATTAATCTCGCGACGCGGCGCGTACTTATTGTTAGTTATACGGCGATGGAAAAATTACGATGGAAAAATTACGACGGAAAAATTACGACGAAGAAGCTGTACGATCCGCTCGACGCCACGCCCGTGCCGCGATCCGCGATGTCCCGCAGGTAGACGAACAATGGCGGAGAGAGTTTAATAAATCGCACGGCCAACTTCACTCGCCAAAAGCAACCGTGGCGTCCGCGTCGCGTCACTGGCCTAGTTTACACCAATCACTTGATACGCGTATAATAGTAAATAACTAGTAAATTAGTTTGCTTATTGGCTGATCAGCTCAAATATAGCATAAGACTCCATAGACGCGGAAACGCCGTGCGGTAGAGTGCGTTGACCAATCAGAAGGCTGCCGCAAGTCGCCTGCGGCAAAATCAAAATTTGTGATTGGTCAACGCACTCTGCCGCACGGCGTTTCCGCGTCTATGGAGTCTTAGCAATACTATTTGATACGCGTATCAAAAGATTGGTGTAAACTAGGCCAATCACTCACGACATTCATGAAAATCGACCAATATCGTCGCTTATGATCGCGCGATCTCCGCAATATTTTCAACACTTCGCACGACACTGACACTCCCGGCATTAATCTCGCGACGCGGCGCGTACTTAGTTACACGACAACGGAAAAATAATGACTGATTACGACGAAAAAGCTGAATAACGTAGCGCGGGTCGCGGGCGACGCGCCGCAGCTATATACCGGCTACTCGTCAACACGATTGGTACTATTGGTAGGGACGAAGTGGGGGTTACAAGTGACTAGGCACGGTGCGCGCTCGGTATGCGTGACGTCAGCACTTCTCGATACCGCTCCTCTACCCCCACTACTCGTGTTTACCGCGGCGCGCACGACCGCGCTTTAACCCTTTAACGTCGCCGGCCGCCGCTCTCACATCAGTCATAAAGCTTATTCGCGTTGCTTGAAATCCCCAAACATTTTTGCACTTGAAATGAGATAAATATATATTTGGCCGTTGGAGAGAGAGAAAGCGACGATGCTGAGTGCAAAAAGTGCAAGCAACGCGAACAGACCCATAATCAGACCGCATCGCGGAATAAAGGGCCCGAACACACATATTTTCGTAACAGTAACAGTAAAGTTTCGACCAATCGCGTTGCTTGAATCGGAAACGTACGGCCGTTACGAACAAGTGTGTGTCCGCCGCCCGCCGGGTTCCGGCGCGGCGGTTTAGATTACGAAAAACTGATATATCGAATTTAATACGTACATACATGTGCTTCGCGAAACTTATATGGATACCGAGGTACGTCGCATTCGAGAATATATTCAATAGTATAATATTGATTACATTCTTTCGGACGATCAATCTCGCTTTTACCGACAATGACTCCGCGTCTCACGTTGTGTCGCGCGACTTCGAAATTCGGAACAAAGTTGATTGGACATCGTTTTCGGAACACGGATAAAGAATTTCATTAACGATACGAATGGACGCTAAATCGAGTGACGCCGCGACGTGTTTAATTAACTATCGCAGTGTCTATTATAACGTCGTACATTTATATATATACCTTCGTATTTGATCGTGCCTCGATATCTGGCGATCGCGGGTGACAGACACTGTTCGTAAATCGATGATTTAATTGTAGTTGACAAAAAACGCCTCACAAGCAGTAAGTGAAGCGTCCTCGCGACGACGCGTGAACGAGTGAGTGAGTACGCCGACGGAGATATATGACAAGGAACCAACGCTGCAACGGAGTAGGACCGGAGGATCGAGGAGAGGAAAATGAGGCCTGGAAGGCATCGGGCGACGGCGGAGCGACTGTGGGGTGAGTAGTTGTTAATCATTTATTATATTTTGCCGTCCTGTCAGTTCTGTGGTGGACTTTGCCACTTTCGCCGTTTAACTATACAGTGTAATTTCGGGCCGAGTCCGATCTCCGGCGTATGCGAGATAAGTGAGAAGAGATATATTACACGTGTCGCGAATGTCGCGTCTCTCTCTTATTCGCACGGTCGCAATATTATTTGTAAAATTTTTCGCGGATTAATTATGGTATGCGAGATAAGTGAGAAGAGATATATTACACGTGTCGCGAATGTCGCGTCTCTCTCTTATTCGCACGGTCGCAATATTATTTGTAAAATTTTTCGCGGATTAATTATGCGAACTAATTAACGCGGAAATATCCATCAGTCGCTTGCGGCGCCGCCGGCCGCGACTGTTTCTTACATTTTTAAATCAGATATTTGTTAAAATGACGTTTTAGAAACGGGCAATAATTATTTACTTCGATAATTATTTACTATCGATTATCTTGGACGTAGCTTTAATATAAAAATATTTCTTTTGTTACAGAGATCAACGCAGAATTACAACTCCGCTGTTGCGCATCGGCCGGTGAGTTATTTTTTATTCCAATGTATTTTATTTCGAGAGGCAATGTACAAAAATTATATCGCAAAAGTAAATAAAATGTATGTACAAGAAATGAGATATTAAAATAGTTACAAACAGTTTTTTTCTAACTTATGTAATTTATTAGACATATTATATAAAAATTTTTATTTACAGTGATAATATAGAGGTAAAGTGTTCTGTATTATTACTTAATCTAATGAAATATCTGAATACATTCGTTACCTATTTGTTCCTACAGTTTCTACAATTATTACAGACAAAATTAAAACCCTAAAGATTAAGAATATACATATGAATATATTACAAATGTTATAATAGGTATATTATAATCTATAATTTTAAAAGAAAGATCGCTTGAATGATATCCTTAAAATGCATTCGTACCTCTGCTGTTTTCTACGATACGTCTTCTCTCTTTTAAAAGCTCCAAAAATTTCGCCCTTGGACTACCGGGATATTTCAATTCCACGGTGAAAGAATCTCCAAGTTTGGGATTCATTAAATCAGTTCTTAAACTATCTCTTGACCTCCGCGTGATTTCTTTTTTTACATAAGGCGTTTGTCCTATCGCGATCAATTTTGCAGGGTCTGCCAGATAATCATGATGCTTTATCTCGAAAATCGTCGGTTCGTTTGACGCTTCAATGTCTGACAGATTATCGTAGTCTTTCGGCGATTCGTTGCAAAATTCTTCAGAATCAATCTTTAAACCGATCGATGTCCTCGAGTTAGTAGACGATATATCGTCCGCTTGATCCGAGAGTTTCGTTTTCTTAAATGTCCAGGCGCTACTCTCAATTCCACGAATGTGGCCGAGATAATCCTCGGCGGTAGAAACTTCGTCGAAATTAAGAATGCCATGAGTGTCTTGTTGAAAAGTCCCTCGTAACTTGGAGTAAGTTGTCGGGCTTTGCGATCTAAGGTCGGATATTTTCCGGAGGCGTTCCTGTCGGGATTGTTTCAGACTCCAGCATTTACTAAAATCGGCTGCGCCCATTAGTTGATCGAAGATTTTACGCTCGAGATCATCCTCAGTTGTAATATTGTTGTTCTTGTCGTCAAGATCGTGTTCGTCTGTCTCAGTAAGAGCTCGATACTTTTCTGGCTCATTTGACGTAGACCGTTTTGTGACGTCAATTCGAGTGGAAGACAAAAGCGGCAAGGAAATCCTGAAAAGATTGGACTCATCGCAATTCTCAGCATCATTTTCGGAAACAGTATTCCCGCATTGATGGATCGCGTTGTCAATGATGCTGAACACACCGGAGTCTACACTGGGACTCGCTAAACTCGATTTAGCGCCAGCAGACTCGACATCGATACCATATTTGTCCCGAAGGACCTGATTATGCTTGCTGACTTTATCGATGCATGCCTCCAATCTCTCGATACCTTTCAAACATTTCACGTAGGATTCGACAGCAACAACTTCATCATTATCCGGTTGCAAGTATTTGTCGGTGTCATCCTTCAGGCTAACTCTGCGCCCTCGGAACTCTGTGTAATCTTTGTCCGTGCTCGGATTGTTTTCACGACGACCTCGTCTTCTGCGACGCTTTCCATAGTTCTCCAACATGTTTGTGGCACTCATGTACTCGTTGATAGAGTTCATGTTGCGCATGAAGGTTATTGCCTCATTCAAATAATCTTCAAGAATATTTCTCTTCGATGCTGTACGAGAACGGGTGTCTTCATTGATGACGACATTGTCTTCGATAATTTCGTTGCGAGAATTCTCGCGATAATCTTCATTGGAGAACTCCACCTTCTCGTCATTAAGCGATTTTTCGGAATCCTCGGAATCATGATTCTCTTTCAAAGTAGATAGAACTTCCTCGCTCTTTGATGAGTGTATCTTTTTCTGTTGCAAGGACTGACCATTTTCGACATTCGACATTTGAACGATATCCAAATTTTCAGTCACAACCGGCTTCTTCTTCTTTATCTTCTTAATAATAGACTTCAAAGCTACCTCTGAGTTTTGCTTTGATGTTAGAATTTTACGATTAGTCACAACGTCAGATATCTCCTCGAAGTTACTAGGATTTGAAAAAGACACCTTTTTCTTGCTGATATTATCAAACTGCCTGATACACGTTTTTGCTTTTTCTTCGGAGTCACTATCTACGATATTCGATGATGTTCCTAGGATTAATGCCTTGAAATCCTGTATTAGATTCTTCTCTGACACTTCAGTAGGTTTTCTCTTCGGAAATTCGATCTGAGTATCATCAAAATCGTCATCTATCGAGGACTCGACGTTAACCGAATCTACATGACTCATCGACTTCAAAGTTTCCTTTTTCGTGTGCGCAACGACATCCGGAGGACAAGGGCTCTCGTAATTCTTGTCATCACGCGAATCCACCGCTTTCGCTTCATCTGTTTCCTTCGTGATGTTGTCTTCATCGTAATCAAGACTGTCATCCGAAAAATTATAATCGTAGTTTAATAAGTTCTTTAGCGAAACAGATTTTGATTTCTTCAAGTTCTTGCATCTGTCTTTAGAGTCTTGAATACATGATTCCTGAGCCGTTTCTTCTGGAATTTTAGCGACAAAAGTATATTCGCTGTTCATTGTAGAAGAGAATAAGTCATCAATTAGTTCTAAATTAGTATCTTGTTGCGTAGAAGATGGCATAGCTGTCTCTCTGTTATAAAATTCGGAAAATTCTGGCGATTGTTCTGGATACGGAAGGGTCCAATTCTTCCATAGATCATGACGGGCAAATCTTTGTATTGTCCTTCTAGGATTCAAACTGTAGCTACGTTTCTTAATGATGAAAGCCTGCGTTAAACCGCCTTTCGGAATCGGCCGCGTTCTGTGACAAACATCATTAATGTATATTCCGTTCCATTCCGTCTCTGTGCTGTTCTCTTTCATCCCGATGACAGAAGAAGTACCTAAAGAACTTTTAAAAGTAATCGACTTCTTCATCGCAATTTCTTTCTTTAAATCGGAGGTCACGTCATGGTAGCTTTTGCCTTTCGGATCTTGAAAGATATTCTCGATCCTGAAAACTCTGCCGTCCGCCTGAGTGGCTGTCGATTTGACTGTAAAATCCTTTAAAAAAGATCCTTTGATTTCATTTTTAATCTCTTCATCCGTCTGAGCTGCCTTGTCGCTAGAAATAGGTTTCGATTTCTCTTCTACGGCATCATCATTGCCGTCTATCACCGCTATTCTTGATTCTAGACCATTCGTGCTCTCGATAGTTATATTGATCATTTCCGGTAAAGATATGGAGATAACGTTTTTCTCGGGACTATTCGCTCGTACATGTTGGTTGAGTTCGTGAAATAAACTACAGCATTTGCTATAGTTTCTGCTCTCCGAATTATTTTTTTGCTGACTCACTGCTTCTAAACGTGCCGTTTGCACCGCCGAATTCCTCCCCGGCGACGAGAGGAACGTATTGGTCGAACTATCCACGATATTCACGCACGGTACTTTTTTGTCACCTTCCGGATAAAACTCGGATACATCAGCGCTAGACAGATTGCTCTCAGTATAGTTCTGCACGTCGTCGGAAAGTATACCGGAATCATTTCGCGGCGAGTGAAGTTCATAGTCATCGAAGTCGAGGTCGGTGGTCAAGCTTTCGGCATCCTTGCAGCGGAAGATGCTGGTTGGTGGTCGTTGATCCGTCAACGTTGCCATGTCCTTTACCCTAAGAACAGGTAATCGACGATCTACCATTTCGATTACCGCGACGTCCGTATGATCGTCTGTGAGGACCGCTGCGTCTTGAAGTACCACCTTAGGTTCGTCCGTCAGACACGCTATATCCTTGAAGCGCAGCGTCGACGCCGTTTCCGTCTGCGTGTCCACGTTGATCCTTCGTCGTTTCATCAGCATTTTCCGCGAAATCTCCTGAAGTTTCGATCGCGCTAGGAGACTGCCTGGCATCTTCACGTCGGTACTTTCCGGCGGTGAACGCGTACCCGATGTATTGCTACTCGCCATGTTGGCCTCTTCTATGGGCTTTCTACTGGAGTAGAGTCTTTCTGTGACGGCCGCCACAATCTCGGCGCGTTTTACTTTCTGAATGGCTGTGTGATGCTTTAAACCACCCGCCGCTGCCGTCGCTGCTTCCCGATCTAAGGAGCTCTTTCTGCGCGCTAACCTGTCGCGCGTCAAATTCGAAATCAAGATCTGTTCGTCCTTGGAGCTGCTTGAGCTACTGTCCTTGCTAGTTTTCCTTTTCAAGCTTTCCAAACTCGGCTTTCTGCCAATATTATTATAGCTACCTGCTCTGTTGGTGTCTTTCAGACTCTTGTCAGACTCGTTGCTGCTCTTTCTCTGCAGATGATCCTTGCTGCCGATCGCTCTCCAAATATTCGTCGACTTAATATTTGCCTTGCGATCGTCAATCTCGCGAATATTATTGAGCTTCTTTCCACGATCGGGCAGCGTCGGACGTTTCTCCAAGTTCGTATGCGATCGTTGAACACCGAAAAATGGTTCTTTCTTCTTGTTAATCCCGTCGATAGAGCCGAACTTCTTTGAGACGTTCAAATTTGACGAAGGTAAATCGACGGAATTTTGCTTACTGAATTTACCTCTCGGTCTGCTTCTTCCAACGGATGCCGGACTTTGTGGAGGGCATTCTGACGTAATTTGATGAAGATCAACAATCTCCGAGTCTTTCAAGATGCAGGAATTTGCTGAGCTACTGCGATCATCAGGATCGTCGTCAATTTTTTCCGGTCCTTCGAAATCTTCATTGCTGCCTTCTATAAAATCGGCATCGATCGAATCTTCTTGCACTTCATCGGAACAAATCTCCTCGATCTGTGCCGACGATTCTTGCAAACTGTCGTCCGGCTTGATCAGCACAGCTACCAGCGTAGGTATATCCACGAAAACCGGTTCATTGATCTCGTCCACCACCTCGTCGTCCTCGTCGTTCAACTCGGTAACCTTGGCCTGTTTATAACTGCCAACAAAGCGATCCGGAAGTTGCAGATGCTCGAAAGATTTGAATTTTCTGATGGACCTTGAAGAACCCGTCTCATAAGCCGTCACACTGTCACTGGAATTGAATCTTCTTATCGGAAGTACATTGAGAAATCTGTTATCTTTCGATTGTATAGTCTTGTTCTTATGATCAGATTTTTTGGATCGTGAGGTGTTGAGCGATTCCTGTTCTGTGCGATACTGAGGGTCCGTCGCGGAATCCTTTGAACTTTGAACTTTGCCGCAGCAACACGGCGCCTTAGTCTGGTCGATATCCTGCAATAAGATTCGTATAACTGATTTTAATTTAAACCGAGAATGGATATGACATATTTGGATAGCAAATTTTCTTTAAGCTGTATAGTCTTAATTTTTTGCCATACAATGCATAAAGTACTTTAAGTTATGTGCTTTTTCCATAATTATTTTTAGATTATAGTTTTTCTCATATATCTTTTTAATTTTTTATTGTATATTAAAATTTGCAATAACCTCCACCGTTATTAAAATTGTAAATTATAAGTTATATAATTGAAAATTATAAATAAATAATTAAATCAATGTTTAAAATTAATATTTAAATTATATCAACTTGAATTGACAATTTTTAGCTTTCTGCTTTTAACGAAAGAGAGAAGCATTTGATTTTGTTTTAATATTTCCATTTCCAATATACATCATAATTATGATATTCTATCTTTCAAAAGAAATTATTATTCTGCATGAATAATATTTTATCTCGGATTTAAAATACGACGCGCAAGCTCGTGGATAGTCGACGAAGTTGCGATTGCGGACGAAGCATGAGGAATTTAATTAATCGGCGATTATGCAACGTGTGGAAATGAAGGATGGAAACTACCTGATGGAAATGGAAACGCTGTTCGCTCGTTAAGCGTAACCCATCGGCGTGCTATATTTTATCAGCAATCGTTCGGCCAATCGCTCGCAACGGGCGCTCAATAAGTGTCAAATAAACGATCAATGAATCTCATTTACGTAATGACATCGGACAATATCGCAACGCCGCTCGTATTGGTAAACCCCGATAATAAACTCGCACACCCTCTCGCGCGCGAGTTAAAAGTTAAAACGCGACTGAAAAATCGGCCGCTATTTATCGCGGATCCGCGCGTTCTACGTCAGGCAAAATTGCGAAATTTGTTTTATAATATCACGCTATTACCGATCGCGCGCCGCTCGAAACTCATTAATATTTTCTGCCGGCAGCATGCGAATCTCCGGCCGCGACTTATAAAGTCGCTCGATCAACATCAGGCCGGGGATTAAATCCTTTTGCGTTTTCAGCCTCGCTTCCGCCAAGCTCGATTTTTCATTTCAGCCACGTCAGAAGACAAACGAGTAAGTGGTGTTAATTTTTATTCAATTAAAATAACACTTCTGCGAAGAAAATTTGTAAAAAGTTGATTCATTTTTATGAAATAATCGTATGAAATAATCCCGAAATGTGTAACGTGCAACAACTGACATTTTATTGAAATTTTTAGATATCAATTGTATTTTACATTATGTCAATTTTTACGTAATTATCTTGATTGTTTAAAAAGCTAAAATCATTTTTCTATCTGTGATGTTTTCATATTTCTTGATTTTATATGTCTGTCTATTTCTCAATTTATAGCAATATATATCGTATTTAGTCCTCAAACTAATATTTCTTATAATTTGCGTAAATTTGAGTAAAATACTTGCAAATTTCTTGCCTTTTCCGATAATAAAGATTTCAATCTGGCGACCTCGGCCCTTAATTCACGAATGATTCTCTCCACGGGATCCTCGTTGACCACTGGTCGATTGACCACGCTCTGCGCTCTTTGCGCGAATCGTAGGGTGTGCGCGGTCTCGTTGTAACTTCCGCTAGCCGGAGAGATCGCTGAAAGAAACACCAAAACTCGTATTAACGTTTAAGAATGTATGATAAAACTGTCGTACGTTTCAACTACAACTATTTAATCGTTACAGTGCGATTTTCTGATTAATACTAGCGGCTGCGGCCAATTGCATTCTAAGTATATTAGCGATTAGATATCGATAATAAAAGATTTTTTTAGGAATAATATCTACTAGAAGGATCTATATCGCGAAATATCGCAAAATATCACTTGCCTATTCAGAAACTATGGGACCGTGCGAAATAATTTCAGCTTACTAAAAAGAACGTCACGTGCATTTTCAATATAGAAATACTTTATTTCTTGCTCTTTGAAAACATGAAATCTATATAAGATTCGCCGATTCATAAATCCGTAGATATACAGATAATCAGATACTTTCAACGGCGGGCGTCTGTCGAATTAATCGAGAGGAAATGTACGGAACGAAACTCCGCGTGGACAAGTCAACCGGAAATAATTCATGGCTCACCGAGAGAGCTCGATAATCCGAAATGAATTTTCAAGCGGACGGTATCTTTTCCGGACGTCGCGTCGTACTGCGGAATCGACGTATAAAATCCGCCACCGCGGCGACAGTATGCGGTCCGCGGGATAATGTAATGTCTATTCATCTACGCACTACGCTCAATCACAAATGCGGGTCCGTTGAATATTAAACGTCTCCCCGATAATAAACCGAAATGCTATTAGCAATTCAATTAATTGCTGATGATCAGCGGCTCGAAATATTCCGCTACGATTAATTATATACGTCGCCAAGCCGGTTAGAACTGTTATATAGAAGTATTCGCAAAACTCGTCATACCGCGCCGTTGTTCCCCGGTCAATTGTACGAATCGTGCGATCGACTCTTCCATTTCGGCAATTAATTGTGACGAATCGAAAGAGGAAAGACTGGTGCGCCTTCCCTTGATTAACGTCTCTCTACGCCGCCTGCTCAATTACGTCAGTTTCGTTTATCACGGAACGATAGAAGAGATAAAAATATCATGATAATCAATGAATCGAAGTAAACAGTTAAATAGAAGACAGAAGAGTTTGTCTTCCTCTCCATAGACTAATCTCAACAATTTCGAATGTAATGTATATTTTAAAAATTACCATGTTTTTAGTACACACAATCATCAAATTAAACTACAAATTTAATCAAAGGAGATTAAGCAGGAACGCGAAAAGGTTAATACATTCAACATTAATAATTCATATTTATCTTCAAAATAGACATCCGTGAATTATGTATTTTATCGTTATTTTTTTATTGTTATATTTTAAATGCTAATCTGATTTGATTTTAATCCGAGGAAAAGATATCAATTTTTGCTTGAAAAGATAAAGATTTATCTATTGGTAAACTGTGTAACGCAATCCTCTCTACGTGCTTTATCTATCTAACTACGATAGGTTTCTACGGGAAGATAGCGTTTCCCTGCTTTAAAATTTCAATATTAATCGTCTTTTACGATGACGATAGTTTTCTTAACACTCTGTCCAATTCGCGTAACATTTATTCCCTTAAGAGAAACTATTGTGAGGATTAATGCATTCAAAGAGAGTCGAATATAACCAGGCCTTCTAAGGTGACACTACGACGAAAGATAAATTCATTATGAACAAGTTTAGTTTACTAAAAAAGTCGAATTAATTTTGTTCCTAAATATTTTTAACATGCTTTCTACAAAACTAAAGTTTTAACAATATTATTAAAAATGTATTAACTAAAATTTACATAAAAATTCGAGTATGTTTAAATATTTTACAATTTAGGTGATTATTTAATTAATAAATGATTTAAAAAATATTCTTTACACGTAATCATTACTAACGTTAATTTATTTATTGTTCATATTAATTTAACTTGTTTATATTGGCTTTTAATAATCTTTTATTAAATCTATAGGCACTAGAGAGTGTATATTATAGCTGTGAAGCATATATTTTTGCGTTACGTTATTAAAAATATTGAATTATGTTCGATAACGACTACCATATACTGCGGGAAGAATATTGGCGATGGATCGATCACGTAGCTACTGTCGCAAGCTCACTACAGATTTCTTATTTACCGCTTTTCGCGTCTCTCTATCTCGGCTCTATTGAAATTTAATCTCCGCGTCTTAGCTCGCCTGGAAAAGCATTTAAACCAATTACATCCAGCCCGGGTTATCGCAAATGGGAATAATTTCCACGACTCTCGCGATTATATTTATCTTCCGATAACTAATGGAATTTATGAGAAGACGAGGAATTGCTGTTGTAAAAAGAGAAAAGAGAAATGGTTGGTTTTTCGTTGTAATCCAACATTCACGAAACGTTTTCGGAGGAAGACATTTGAATGATTTGAACAATTTTTAACGAGAAACACATGAAAGACAAAAGAGCGTGAAATAAATTAATTGATTGTAGCCGATCTTAATTAACTCTTTTAGCGCGAAAGGCTCGCACTAAAAGGGTCAATTAAATAATGTCGAATTGGTCGTTGGATTTCAATCTGCGCGCGAGAACGGTGCGTCATTCTAGCAACAGAAAGGATATTAAAATGGAGGGTTTGAGATCAAAAGAGGGGAAAAGCGAGCTTATAATTTCCTCACGAAAATACACACCGGGAACGCGATTTGCGCGGGCGAAATATTCCCAAAAGGAAACCTCTTAACGTCGATGGAACATTCTAAGATCGCGAAGGCTGAAAAAGGGGGAGAATACGAGTTCAGAGAGGACGGTAGGGGAAAGATCAAAAGGAAAATACCGGCAGATACTTACTGGCGAGCATAATGGTGGTGGCATTTCCGCCGAGTGCATCCTTCAACAGCCAAGTGAGCGAAGAGTCTCTGTAAGGGATGTATCTTCTTCCTGGCCTACTTCCGGTTGAGCCTCTCTCGGCGAGTGCGGATATCACGTTCCCTAAAGCCACTAGGCTCTTGTTGATATTCGCACCTTCCTACAAAACGATACAAAAAAAATAACGCGATAGTGATATCAAAATTATTAGGCTAATTGGATATTTTTATTGGTACATATTTTTATTCTTTATTCTTAATCTTAAGAAAAAAAATTTAGAATATCGATAATTATCTTCTTACAAATAAATAAAATTAGTGCAACTGGTTACGATAACATTGCACGTGTTTTTGAATTGATAATACATATATCTCTCAGCAATAGCGTATGAATGTAATTATAAAACTTGTTAGTTTAACGTATGAGTTTTTAATCACAAAAACATACTTTGACTTTCATACGTGAAATACTATTAGCGATGATTCCTGAATTTTTGCAACGTTGTGATGATTCTTTCCGTATCATAGAAGGCATGATCACATCAACGTCAATGCTTAATCACAGTAATGACAAAATGGCACGTGGATTGGTTTATAGAGCATTAACACACATCCGCTTTATTTACATAATATTTTTCACTCAACATATTAAATCCATATCGAAAATAAATCCATTTTCACATGATACGCATGTACCGCACAGAACTATGCTTGATGAAAATGGAGACAGGTGCTACTTAGATATCACTAACGGACATTAGACCTTTTAAACACTTATGCTCCAATAGTTACGGATAAATCAAGATATCCGTCAATATAGAAAGAGAAATGTTTCGATAACAAAACAGTTTTAGATTTGTTCCAACGCTTTCTCGCGCTCGTTTTTCACGCTTGTTACTTTCACGAGTAATTCCGACGGTCGATTAGGCGAGTCTATTAGCGCGCGACGCGGTGGCCAGGACGAGATTGATAACGGGGCTCTATCCATCCGCGAAGCGGGCTCGCGCGAATATCGATTTTCATCGCGCGAAATTCAGCCGGCGAATATTCCAGCGGACGATATTATTTTTAGGAAATGACTCACCTTCAGTCGATGAACGCCGCTGCAGGTGGCCGCGCTCTCGCTGCCCGCCAGATCGACTAGGTGCAACCTGCTACCGCCGCGCGGAGTGGCGTCTTGCCTCCTGGAGGACGAAGAAGTACCACTGCCGTTAGGACGCTCGGCGTCGGTCGTCTCCTGCGAGAGATCGACGGTCAGTAGAGCGTGGCTACGACTGCTGCTGGGGTTCTGAAGTGTCGAGGCTGTCTTCCTCGCCTTCGTGCCTTCCTCCACGTATGATATCAACGACCCCAGGGTGCGAACTACATGGTGCGTCAATCCTAAAAGGAACGGAGACAAACGGGGAGTTGTCGATGACAAAATGTATCAATCAATTCGTATCACGATTGTGAAACATATATCAATCGAATTTCATTGTTGGAATAAATTATAGTCTATAACGTGAAACAATGTATAAATTTTTGAGAAATTGTAATCGAGAAAAATTTTATTATTATAAAAATCGATAATTTAGGGATTCAAAAGTTATACTAATACTCTAGAACTTGAAAATGACAAGATATGTGAATCAATCCATTCAAGGATTTCACAATCTGGGAATAGTTTAATGAGTTTAATCGATCGAAAACTCAAGGATGCAAATACGCAATAACTTTAGATTAGAAGGCAAAAAAAATGTATCTGTCTTTATATGGGGAATAATAGTGATTATATTAAACAAGAACCTTTTAATTTAATGAACATTTTTAAATATATCATGCGAAAAAAAGGAATAATTTTAAAATAAAGTTATAAACATTACTTGTGTAAGATTAATAACATATTTAATGCGATATGATATAATATTTAATAATTTGTTTTTGTATTGGACTATAATAACACGGCGAACATAGCATGTAATAACACGAGAGAAATATACTTATATAGCATAGAGAAAGATAGTTTTGGAGCGAAATAAAGGAAGATTTAAACAGGGCAGAACTTAGTGCCACATGTATAGTAACACACTGAGTAAGAAGACTCGAGGAATTTTAGCCGACGTTCTCCGTACGCGACGTTATGGTTTTATGGTAAACGAGCGGAATACCTTGAACGTAAGGTCCTAGTCGAGGATGTTCTCGAACTCGAAGACCGCTCGTGCTCGTCGACGGCTTCAGGAGATCCCTTACCCTCTCGTTATATATCTCCAGATAACTGAAACAGATCCATTACATACAATTTTAACAAAGCTCCCATAAATTACCGTAATTGTAGATGTTTGATCATTCATCCCTCATGGCTTTTTTTATATCTTCTTTATATTATTTATATAAATATTTTTTTTTATAATAAATATAAAATATATGGCATAAAAAATTATAAAAATGCGTCAGATTTCTACCTTGAAATCTGATACAAATTATAGATTGTCTAAAGTGCTTTACAAATAAAAATTATTAACATAAAATGCAACAAACTGCAGTAGTGGATTACCATTGTGACAAAAGGAGCATAGCACTATCTAAACTACTATCTTGTTATTATAATCACCAAATTGACACTACTTTTTTCTTAACACAACCAAATCTCAACCGAAATATCAGTTACATTACCGTGAACAATTCACCGGCTTATTACGTATTTGTCAATGCCCGGGCAAAAAGGAATTCTGTACGAATTGACGATGACGTTATCTGCGAGAATCGCGATGCATCGGTTCTTGTGGATGCATTTCGTAATGCGCTTCGAAGTGTCGCCGGCGCGTCGGCGCGGCGTCGCGACGCGAAGCGACATGACGCACGCGAGAACGTGATATGTCTCACGGCGACGAAGACGAAGACGAACGTGAAAGGCTCTCGCACACACGACACGTGAGTGCGGAAGCTCCTGGATCCTCTTAACGTCATTATCCGTCCCGTTGCGCCCGCAGAACTCTCACACGTGCGCTCGTAAATCGGCTTAACAGCGATCGCGGCCTCATACGGTCACGTTTTCACCAGGTAAAACACTTTCTCGTTGTTTCCCGAGACCTGTCTGTTTTTCTCTTTCTTTCTCTCCTGCTCATTTCTCTCCTCACAGTCTCCTTCTTTCTCTCTTGTTTGTATTTGATACGATGCAATCCACGAATTTACGCTACACAAGTCTTCGACAATTTCGATCACCCATGAACGATCTGTGTGAGAGATAACAACGTCCTAAATTTTCTTTAGTGGACAATATAGACGAAGAACTCATAACAGATAACAGAGTAATGTTGGACATGTGCTACTTTGCGGAATAGCGATGCTGAAATAAATTATTAAATAAATTGTAACGTTTCCATTGCTTTGTATTATTTTCCGCCGATTTAAAACTAAAACTTCCTATTTTTTTCTGTTTTACGGCGTATACTTATCTCTCGCTCCGCTTTTCTGAGTGATAATTTAATTCAATCCTTTTTTACTTTTACAATCCCATTATTTTTCTCGTATCTTAATCGTAGGTTGTAGATTTCTGTCTTCTTTTAAGAATACGATAGTCCCTAAAAGAATTGTACGGTTGCCGACTTTTTAAACTGTTTACGACCGACTGCGTAGGTGCAGCCCCTTTTTCTCGAAAAAAGAGTCACGTCGTCCGTTTTCCTTGACCTGAAGATGCGACCGCTTATCGGAACGACGGCCATTACGACGGCGTAAATTACGTTGCAGGGAAAATTTGCAGACAAGCGAAATATACTGTGTTACGATTTCTGGCCTCGTTCGCGAGAAACGAGCAGAACATTCGCGCGAGTTCAAAAAGCAGTTATAACGATGAAATTTACAAGAATCGTTACGCCATCGCACCGGATTGGACGTTCACCAATTGTCGAAGTTCTCGCGAATTTTGCTTCGCGGTAATGACGCGAGAAGGATGTAAAAATCGCAAGGAATATTACGCGAAATGTAGAATGCCGCGTGCATTTTCTTCCTACGTTGCAACGATAAACCGTTTCCATCACGCAATGACGATTTGACTATGCACATTTCGCGATTGCTTCGTGGATGAATTTAAAAAGGCGCGGAAAATGAATTTAGAATTTATTACATGGCATCAAATTATTTAAAACTAATTTAATCCTTGCCTAGAAACTAACTTGTTGTGTTTTAATGAATTTCGTAAGCATAATTCACTTAAAATGCGGAGAAATTGTCTACGAAAGAGAGAGACATCTAACCCTTTTCGCAATCTTGGTAGCAAAATAAGTGTATTGAACGCATTTGCTTAAATGTAAGATTTTCTGCATTGCGTTATATTAATTAATTAAAAATAAGTTAATAATAACTAGATAATATAATGAGTTTCAATAATATAATGAGTATCTTACACAATTATTATGTATTATTATATGATTAATGTAGAGTTGAATTATTGTACGACTAATGTAGAGCACTCTTGGTGGTTATGTATGTTTATTTTCGTATGATATATAACTTTCTCTCTCTCGCGAGTCTCTCCAAACTTGCTGTTATCTCCTCATTGAGGACACTGGATCTCTCAGGGGAAAATCGATGCGGTGCAGGCTCCTTCGAGAATATCTGAGGACCGTACAACATCGTAGTAAAGTTCGATATCCGATAGTTAATGAAAATTAATGTCCCATATTGAATTATCGCTAATCGATGACGTCCAATCTCGTTGAACATTCAGAACAACCATGTCGTTGCTTAGTTTACTTTAACAGGACGATCTACCTCCATGCCCATTACTTCTCATTGACATTGATCGAGCGTAAAATATATTTTTGTGTTTAAGTAAACACACACACACACATTTGTGTCTATGTGCATAATAATTGTCCTGCAACCAGTAGTTTGTCTCGCATCATAAAATATGACGCATTATTTTACCTGTACGCATGCGATATTATACCAAATGTTGAAATATGTATCCCGATTCAGCCGTTATAAATGATTCCAGTTCATCGACAATATTCCTCGATACATAGCTCGCCAAACTCATCGGAACAGTTCGCGTGCGGATTTCATCCCTCATCGACAAGACGCGCGACTGTCGGCAGAAACTTCGGCGAAAGGGGTCGGCGCGCGCGTTAATTACTGTTAATTAATGATATCCGGGCGCGCCGGGCCCCGGCGGACGAGGGGCGCCGAGAGCCATTTATTACGAGCCTTAAACTTTTCGAGTATCCTCCGTCTCCCCCTGCCGCCTGAGCACTGAAAATGAGACGAGGGGCAGCTAGTTTTCGCGCGTAAACGAAAGCCGGCGCTGTGCCGTGTAACGCGGCCGATTCTCTCGTGCCTGACGAATATTACGCTATTGGAATAAGAATCGATCCTGCAAGCCCCAATGCCTGGAAAACGGGTAATGTCGATCGCGAGAAAAGGAATCGTATTAAACGATCTGCTTGTCGCGCGATGCAATCCTTGCTTTTTACTTTTTGATTCTAGCGTTATTAAGAGAAAAATACTAGGCGTGTTCACCTATTACCTGTGTGCAATAGAATTTCTTTATTATAAAAAGTAAAGTAATTAAAATAATATTTCTTAACAATTTTCTAGCTTTTTTAATGACAAGCTTCTTAAAAATTTATAGAAAATTTGGCAATTATTTGGCAAATTTGGCATTTATTTTTTAATATATAATCCAGATTGAGAACCTGTTTAATAAATTAATATTATACTTGCCAAAAATGTATGGACAAAATATGTAAAAAACTAAGTTCTCTAATAAGAGAAACAAGATAATCATTTCTTAACGAACAAAAAAAAGATATTTTTGGGAGCAACAATCTAGCTTTAAAAATACGATTTACGCATCGCTTCGTCGGTGAGCAAACGAAGAGAAAGGCAAGGGAAGACAAAGAGACAAAGGGCTTCCGGCTTCGAGCGGTGAGAATGATAAAGGTGCAAGTTATAAGCTTCAACGAGCAGTATGCTCGCGATAAAGACACTTCCGATCACCCTCGATAGCCCTATGTGGAAAAGGCTGCAAAGGGATCTCTCGGGGTTAACTGACCTGGGTCAACGTTTCCTGTATGCTCTATTTGCGTTCGTATTAGTCGTATAAAGTGGCACGCCGAATTTGGGCACAACATAATTTTGATAGAAAACTTTTTAGAAAAATAGCCAAATTTTTAATTTAGTTTCGTTAGATGAAAAGTGAAGGTAAACCGAGAGAGTGTATAATCAGCGTTGAGTTTTTAATTATTTATCTAATTAAAATTAATGCATTTTAGTAATATCTATTTTTGTGAAAAACACGTTTAGGTATTTTTATGGCTCTTCATGATTTATTTCTAGCGTTTAAATCAGAAAAAAGTATGAAAAGAGTCATGTCCAACATATAAAAGAGCAAATAATAATATAAACAGGTTGCTACTTTGAAGATGTAACGAGCCAATTGAAATAAATCAGAATAGTATATGGCGAGTCACGTAATGCCTTATACAATGTGAATCCGTTTAATTATTTCTTTTATAGGTATAGCTCGCGGACACAGAAAATAACTCTGTTCATGCATTTACAATGCAAATGCGAGAAATTTCGCATGTTATCAATAACATAGCAGTAATCGAGGAATAAACGCAAATATCACGCGGCTTTGCGTTACGATCGTTTGTAATGAAATACTTTTAACATACAATATTCGCGGGGCATAATTATATTCGATTGTTACATTCAGCTGGTATCGCTGGAAGCAGTCAAAACTCGTGCATATTAATCTTTCATTCTTTTATATTATTCTTTTATGTTACATTGCACCTTTTTTAGATTATATAACCCAGTAACAGGCAAAATATCTGCAGATAATATTGATTTATAAAATTAGCTGATTTTTTTTTTATATGGGGACAATATAGGTAATTAACGTTGATACGATCGGTCCTAATTATTCGACAAACCAATGTACGTAATGCCTGAGTTATCCTCGCGGGACCAAAACAATCCGTCGAGTGCACCATCGATCAACAATTATCGTCATTAGGCATTGGCGTTTAATGCGACTAAAGTCGCATTCCATGTGATAGCATGCTGGTCGGCTCTTTCCGCCCGCAATGAAACGGTAAGCCATCAAAAGCTCTGCATTACTTATGGCTGATTGATCGATAGAGTTCACCCTCTGTGTGCCTTCGGTCTTTCTTCGGCCCTCTTTCACTCAACGGAGCTTTAATT
The DNA here is from genome assembly GCF_003070985.1 of Temnothorax curvispinosus. Classification (NCBI taxonomy): domain Eukaryota; kingdom Metazoa; phylum Arthropoda; class Insecta; order Hymenoptera; family Formicidae; genus Temnothorax; species Temnothorax curvispinosus. The sequence goes on along the minus strand of NW_020220590.1, from coordinate 520,910 downwards.
TGACCCCGAGCGCGTTTTCGATTACCGCCCTGGTCATTACGCGATCGCGACTGAATCGCAAATTCAATTCGATCGGCATTCGGCCGTCTCTATTTGCCGAGGGCCATCATTTAGCGCATGCACCGCTCCACCCGAGGAACGGACGGACACACATACACGCACGCACACATACCCACGTATACCTAGAAAACTGCATAGGAAACTTTCACAAAGTTTTGCCATCTCTACAATCAGATGAAAATTCTGTTGATTTTTTTGGTAGAGCATCTGGAAAAATTTTTCTTTTGTTGTATAAATTAAACCTTCGTGATTGCATCGCAGTAACTCAACAGAATGTGTGCGTACACGTGTGTGTTTAATACTGACTTTTATCTGATATTGTACAATTTTTTACGAACCAATCTTTTTTGTAAAATTCTTCGTTAATTTTTGAAAAATATAATACACTTTGTATAAAATTTGCTTTATGTAAGATAAAAAGTAATCTGAAATAGATTTTTATATAGAATGAATGAGACTGAGGCGTTCTTAGCGAGAAAATTGATACAATGTAAAATATTATATAACATATACAATATTTACATTAATTTACATTAATTAAAAGTTACCAGTAGACAATTTTTAAATAGTCCCTTTTCATATATATTCATAATTAAAAGTAAAACACACACTCAAGTTTTACGATGTGAAATATCGCTTGTAATCTAAAAGGTAACATTCTATTCAATTCGTATTTTACATCAGTCATGTGCCACGAACATTATTATTTTTTAAACAGTGCATGTTTCCAACGCGAGTTTGTCGTTGGACATACATTATTGTAGGAACGTAGAAAATATAATGTTCATATCTGTCCACGCGTGGTATGTATGCTGGGAAAAAGATATGTATCTTGTTAATTAATTTTTTCAGGATATTTTGCTTCGTTACCAAGAGAGATTGATATACATTACTAAAAAAACAAACTCATCTAAAATGAAATTAGAAACCTGAAATTTCGTGACGTATTATAATGCATTATAAATGTATGATGAATAGAAGTTTGCATTACTGTTTGCATTATTAATTTTCAGTTAGGTTCAATTTAATTTAAAATTACCGGATCGATTGAAAATTACCGTCATTTCGAATGATCTCTTTAACAATATGTAAAACTGATGTAATCTTCGTCTTTAGCATTTGCCTTGCACAAATTTGCCTACAAATAGCCTTTTCTTTAGCTTGATCAAATTACAACTAACTCTTGTATTTCATGACGTTTGTCCCAGATATAGAAAAGAAAACTATACATATGTTCTGTACAAATTTAAAAATAGACGACGAGAAAGTAAATGAAATAAAAACGTTGAAATAAATTTTTATTGAACGAAAGTTTATTTAACAGAATAGATAGGACAGAATACAAGCTTCTGATATGTCGTGAGACAAATTTCCTGTACTGGGAAAACACACGGGATCCCGAAACCGATGACAGGCCAGGTGACAATTTCCGGACGATATTAGTACGTTATAACGTATCGATGTTTAGGCACGCGTCAGAGGTAGTATTGTTGTTAGCTCGTGAATTTAATTATACCTGCGCTCGATCGGCGTTTATTGACGCGAGCACGATTCGCTAATAGATATAATTAATTGCGCAACAAAACATGTGTATCGAACTCCTACTCCTTTCGCGGGTGCACTTCGGTACATTCGCTTCGTTGCCCGCATATTCATTTATTACATTTGTCTGTATAAGCATTCACGTACGTGATAATGAAAGTACGAATGCGCGAAACGCGTGCTTGTAGATAAAACGATCTGATCGCCGCTTGGAAAAGCCTACCCCTCGCGGAAAGTAGTTAATTAGTTCCTCGAGCGAGCGCGAATGAGTTGTAAGTTACTGATAAATGTACACATTTGTTTCGCATCTAGCAAGGTTGATCTTACAGTTTTATTCAGCATGTCGCTTAAATAAAATATAAAATATACAGTTAATTTTTTTAGCGAGTACTATCTAATTATCACGTTCGACTTTATATTATTTCAAGCTCTCTTCGATTCTAAAAACACATATATCACTGGAGCAAGAATAATGTTAATTAATTAACATTCCAAATACGATAGCGTTTTGTCTTTTTCTCTTTTCTTTAAATTCCTTTTCCTTCTTTTATTTTTCTTTCTTTGTGTTTTATTTAAGCCATTCATCCCAATCTTTTTACAACAAAACATATCACAAGGATAAAATTTGTGATCGATTCAGCGCATAGTAATTCATGCGATCGAATTTTATTTATCGAAAGCTTTCGAGATCAAGCTCATCGTCTTGAATTTGGGTATGGACGACAGCACATATCCGTGTGTTGTCGGGAACCGTGAAATTCGGTCTCGCGTATCAATAGAAGGTCCTGCGATCTTCCTTTAGGGTAGACCAATATTCAGCGCCGTATCATTTCACGGCACGTCAAGCTCGTCATTCTCGCAGGACACATCGATTGGCCCCGTTATATGAGATCACAAGGGTTCAATATTAGTTTCAAATTCGACGATTTTACATGTCAAAAATAAAAATCTTTAAAATCTAAGATTAAGTTATAGATATAAAATTTCATAGATATAAATTACGAAAATTTCCGGCTCTTGTGTCAATTGGTGTACCATATTTCGCAAACAAATACTATAAGCAACAGTATTTTAATACGTCTGCGAAATGTGATTCTGTTTGCAATCTCTCAGAGTCGAAGCAAGTATATGAGAATCCGAAGAACCGCAGATCCAGGATTTGAAAAAGAAATAAGTTACAGCATTCTATATGTAATCAGATGTAATAGTCTGAAAATTTATGCTCGCGAGAAAATCGTACGATTCGAAGGTCTTAGAATGTCAAAACTTATGTAATAACTTTCGTAATATATATCAGCATTAAAAAGCTCTGGTACACGTAGAAGCAAAACTCTTAATTTTGAAGCTCTTTATCCCTATAGTTCCGAAAATATATAAATTTTGAATTTTATATTATAAATGACATAAGATCAAATTAAATTATATAAAATGTAATATATTAGACAACTTAAGGATATCACTGTGATTTTTGGATTCATTCCGCGTTTGATAGTTTTGCTGGCCGCGTACGGAGACCGTAGGTAGATAATTCGAACGTTTCCCTCTCGAAAAATTCATGCATACAGATATGGATATCGGGACAGCTGCTTATTTATACGCGTTGCGTGCAACACCTTCTGCGCCTCGTCAGACCACGGACTTAGTATCTGTTTCGCGTGTACGTATGCCCGATCGCGCGAATGTGCCTGTGTGGAAAACGCCATCGCGTTTTATCGTTCGGATTCACGAGATCATACCACCGTGATACCGCGCCATCGCCGCTAATATCCGACGATACAGGCTGCTGCAAAGCCGAATCGTATCCTTTCGCCAATACGGGCGAAATAACATCGCGAAATTCTTTCTCGTAGCTGCATTTTTGCTCGTTCCGAAACAGCCCGACACAGAAAAAACTTTCCAAAGTTTGATATAAAAAATGAAAAATAGAATTTAACATGTATACATTTGTTCTTGGTGAAAGATGAGTGTTACGCGTGAATTGAGTAGAAGATATAAATAATGTGTTGATATATTTTTATATTGTATTAGCATAATTAACATTGTACACTAAAATAGAATAGATATTACTTATTTTGATATTAGTACATTTGACACAAAAAACTGAATAAAGACTGATACTGTTGTTAATATATGAAGTTAATATATCGGTATATAGTTTTCAAGTTAGAGGTAAGTATAACGTGAACGTAATAGCTATATATCTATATTAGACCCTTTTTTCACTAATTGCGTCAACTTATGATTTAACGGCTGCTCTCAGATCTCATCTTTAATTTTAGTATATATTTTATAGCATTAACATCCGCGCGCAGATCGCTACAACATTACTTCTCATCCATCAGTTACACTCGCGATGCGTTTCACTTGGGCTGTATTGTTTGATGATTACGGATGAAGCTTTATATCCGATCAATCACGCTTGACGGGTACATTGGGCAGCTGACTCGAGTGGGTTAATGCGTCCATCGATTATAGATGCGCGTTTCAATGATGAATCCGCGTCGGGATCGATTACCGAGCAGCGCCGTGTTGCTGTTAACACACATTTAATCCGCGACGCGATATTTCATGATGACTTCCGGCTCTTTTTCAAGTCGGAAACTCGCCGCGTCCCCGATTTTTCACAAGCACGGCCGGATATATCGATCGCAATTACGAGGCGCCGCGCATTTTACACACGACGCGTGTCGAACAGTCCATTATCGCAACGATTAATTCCGATGAAATATCGGGGCCAGCATTTTTGATCGTCGCGATACAACGTTGTAGCAAGAAACAATATGAGGATTCACGAGGAATATTTTTACGCCAACTTTCCTATCGAATAAATGTCTACAAAATTTATATGCATATATAAGTTTCGACAAGTTCCGCGTTTAGACTAGCACGCGTAATTCTTACTCGGGATACACGCAGTGTGGTGGACAATTTATTTTTGCGACAATGCGATGACACGTTGAAAAGTTATTTAAAAACGTTTCCTTTATTTTTCAAGAACAACATTCTGATCCGATCATTGCCTATAAGTGAAAAGCATTTTGCTCAATAGGAAACGCGAGCGCCAAAGTTTTTGCAACGTGTCTATCTCCCGTCGCCCGCCCCGCTGAATTTAATTCATCCCTAAACAGTCGACGGCGGCAAGTAGAAATGCCTCGGACGAACTTTCTTGCTCGACCCACTTAACGATTTTACGTCCGGCCCCTGATGGGCCGATTCTATCGGCCTCAAAACGCGGAACGCGCGACTGATTTCGCTTTTTCACACTGAACCAATATCAGTCTATGTGTAATCGATGCCGAAAAGATGCCTTTCTTTTAACAGGTAATCGTTATGAATTTTTCCCTAGCGTGATTCGTTATTGCCTGCAACATATGCAGACTCTACTATATACTATCATACGCTTTTATATTATTTACTATATCTATTATTATACATGCTATTATACGTATTTATTCAGCACTATATGGAGGGGTAAAAACTACAGTGGTGTAAGTCGAATATTTTAAAAATGTGTTTTTTACCCCTTCATATGTAGAAAATCTACTTTGAGAGAATTATTACTATTTCATCAAGTAGGAAGATTAAAATAGAAAAGAGAATACTTTTAAATATTTTTTCAATTATATTCGTTACCGAGCGTTTATCATTTACACTTTATCCCGCTAACCGATCGTTGATACGCACAATAAAATGCTTCGCTTAATTGTCGAGGGAAAGAGAGATATTAATTGAACGTGAGCGAGAACCCGTTCAAATTTATTTGTGAAATTGTACACGAGTAATAATGGCAATAATAATGAAACGATTTATTTTTTATGTGATTTCGAAAAGTATCGCTATGCCATAATGTTCTATTATTTATTTTCATAAGTATTCGATAATTTGCATATCGAATCATAAAATTATTATGAACATTATTATTACACACAAAATGCTTATATTGCACTTAATATCTATAATATAGGCGAGAAACTTCCTGCTTTATGAAATATGAGATGAAAGAACAATTTTGTACATTATAGATTAAAAAAAGAAAGAAAGATACCGAAGCAACCGCAATTATGCCTCGCGGGCTACTATCCCTTCATTCCGCGAGTCGCGCGAAATAAAAAACGAAGCGACATAAATGCGATTGAGAAAGGTTCAAGAAGTTAGAGGTTCTGAAATTAAGTAACTTTTAGGCTGTAGTCCATTTGATGCTACAAATGCTTTGAAGCGTCCTTCTTCTCCTTCTTTCTTCCCTGAAAGAAAGGAGAAGAGAAATGCTTCGAAGCATTTGCAGTGTTAAGTGGACCACAGCCTTAAATACTCTAAAAAATATGTCAATACTTTTTAAAATATAAAAATCTTGGAATGTGAATTAAGACTTTATAATTTTTTAGTATTTTAAAATATATACTCTTCTAACAATTCTAAAGTACAAAAACTTAAAAATTTAGAAATTTAATAATTTAAAGATTCAAAAATGTAAAAATTCTGCCGATTCATGGATTCAATTCAATGTGAGAGTTTTTGGGATCCGAGGACCGCGCAGTATCCAAGTGTCTATCATGTTATAAGAACGCGTCGGAAGGTGAAGGATCCAAGAAGCTATGTTTGTCATGTTTATCAATCACGGTCAAAATGAAACATTGCAGAAAAACGCAAGAAATTCGACAGTGCATTCGACGTTCAAGGTGCATTCTTACCGAGCTACAGCGAGATTGCGTCCGTCTGGGATTGCGAGTCACGGGGCACTGAGCTTGCAAGACACATCCAGGCCAACAGACCGACGCTTGCAAGCCTCGCGACTCGCAAATTCGACTCTACGACTATCGTCTCTCCCTTCCACCGCCCACCGCAACCCTGCACTTAACTCATAGTATTTTCCTTTCTAAATTTTCTTGAGTCATCGTGAAACAAGTTTATTATAAGGTTGCGATTGTTAGTTACAGAAACTATAAATGATTGGACTCTCTAGCACGCTGTTTACGTCTCTATTTTTAGATATTACACTTTAAAATTATATAATGCAGGAACTTAAAGATAGATCTTTTAAACATTTAGAAAATATTTAGAACACCTCGGATCTCTGAGTTCTCTGAATTTTAAGATTTTCCGATGCTTGAATTTGAAATACTGAGATTTGCTCAATTTTAAACTCTTTCCTAATTCTGCAGCGTTCTACTCATTGAATTCAACGAGCATGCACCTGGAAAACTCAAATTAAAGCTTCGTGCTACAACTTATCGTAAAGTTTGTCTTTTCGATGTGTTCACAACGATGTGCGATCAATGATTCCGGAATTGAATTTATGCCAACGCAAGTTACAGCTTTTCCCGAACTAATCCCCGATTTCATGTAGCGTCGCGTTTAACTACTGCCAAAAATATACGCGAAGTCGGACTATCCATTTATTCGCGTCACGAACTCTGCACGGTGCGTCTCGGCGGATTTTTTGTCGATTGGCAATTATCGCGAGCGATTTGTTCCCGCGAGTTGGAACTATTTCGATACATATGGAACAACGATGCAAAAGCGATTAAAACGGAATAAATAGTAAATCCGCATGCCGACGACGATAGATCGGCGAAACGACTCTTGCAATTCACACAGCGTTTCGATGCGGTATCAATTTGTCATTATTACACTTGCGGGAGGGTTTTCGCTGGTGCTGGCGCGTAATACGGGGCAGAAGCTTGTAATTCGCGGTGGGTGATTAGACGCGAAACGACGTCGTAATCGCTGACACGAAAGGAACGAACTTGAAGCTATCGATAGTAACAGATAAAACCACGCCGATTGACGGGCCTTGACCGAAAGCCATCAATGTTTTTGCCCGACGCCAAAGTATTTGATAGTCAACGGAATGATCGAAAAGTTATATGCAACCTACAGTTGTCACGGTGATTTTAGCATTATTTTAATATTGCACATGTCATATCACGCACTATCAAATATTCCATTGTCATGGTTGTCGCGGTTGTTAAATATCGCAACATATTTTAATCCTGCTAGTGTTTTATGAGAGACAGCGTGAATAATCTTTACACGTTCTGTAAAAAGCACTGTAATATACAAAATAAAAACATAACAATTATTTATATGTAGTTTCGTGCACAACTGTAAACTACAATTTTTTTTTTTTTACAATGCAGTGCTAGTAAAAAACGAGATAACTAAATTACATTTGATTTGCCATGCGACGAAATATCCGTAATAACAGTTAATAGTGGTTTTTTAAATACATTTTTGTGAATAACTGCCGCATGTACGGTACCACGTATATAATTCAGTTTCGTGACTTTTCGATCATCCTGTATCCACATTTCGCGTACGTGTATTCGCGTGGTGTTTGCGAGCAAAGGGCACCACGTGAGGGTGTTGATTTTCCCACAGTTATCAAGGCGGACACGGTTATCGGTGTTCCGAAGGCTATCTGTTCGACTTGCAGCGTGATTAAATTGAAACACCATTCTGCAAAATGTACTAACAGCGACAATATTGTGTCTTACATGAATGTTAATCGCCAACAACATTATACTACAGTTTTTATCAATTATATCATATATTAATATATGTATATGTAAAATATTAGATATTCTTTTCCGATCATTAATATATGAACGTTTACGCATAATTAAATATTCGACCAAAGAGAACAATATACTTGAATCGATTTTACACATATTCTTTTTAATATAAGTCAATATTAATACAGGATTAAAAGTCGTGATTTGATACATAAGGAATTAATTTTTTTAAATTTTTCCTCTGTTTTTTCGAAAGTCGATGATATTGTTAAAGTGTTTTATTCTTTATATAAAAAGATGCAGATTTTATATATTATATGCAATTTATAATTTTGCGTTGAAATTTGCTGAATTGAAAAATATAAAGAAGTTCATAAAAAAGGATTGTTGGAAAAGGATTAATATATTCAGGAAAATCTGGAAACGCCGTATAGCCGACCGGTGGCAAAGAAAATAAAAGAATGTAAGCAGATTTTATCGAGCCTGTAGTAAGGTGCGGCGAAATTCCGGTGGCGAGAGGAAATAAGGCACGTGCAACGCGATTTGCAAGTATCTTCCTGAGTACTTAGTACAAAGTATCGGAGTACTTCTAGCATCTTAAGTGGTGATCGGAAAGTTTCCTGTCGATAGTATCGAGGAGGGTTTGCAATTTTCGTCGACGTTCTTATCGCGTTAGCCGCAGTATCAGGATATTGAGGATTATTACAACTTTCATGATAATAATGAAGAAATATGATATTATCTAACGCTACGTAATTTATTTTTATTAAAATAGTCGAGGATGTATTTTAATTTTTGAGACGTTTGTTAAAGTAACATAAAGTACAACAATCTGCGGGCATTAAATTAAGTCGCCATGCGGTTACATTCCGTTTTTTTGCGCGCGAACGTGAACGGCACAAGAGGTGTCAAAGGGAGAATTTACTTTCAAAATCATGGTTAAAGAACTTGGTATGCGTGTTTATTTTCGGGACAGTTTAAAAAGTTTTTGTCGGATGATGCATTTACCTAACTGTCACGCGATAGATCCTCTCGTGCTCGCTCTCCTGCTCGATTTTTGAGAAGATTCCTTCGCAGAGCCGTGGGATTAGTCCTGGATCCTCCTGGAAAAATAAAAAGGATTATATATAATGACAAAATTATCGTACAAATATATCAAACGTTAGATTTAAATATCTGATGCTATTTAATTATAACTTTTATGATTATCGAAACGTTATCTGAGGACAATAGAAGAGATATGATAAAACCTAAAATAAATAAAAAAAAATTATTTAAAATATTAATTCTAGATTAGCCAGTTTATCTGAATTAAGTTCTGTGCAGTATGCGTTTTTGTAAATACAAAATAGCTGAAATGTTTCTGAAAATAGAGGAAAATAAGCAAAAAAAGAGAGAGAGAGAGAGAGTTTGTTCTGTGGAAAGAATGAAAGTCCCCGGTCAATAAAGTCTATTCAAACCGGAAACAGCGCGCGGTATCTTAACGAGGGGGAGTCTTGTCAATTTCGAAATTTGATGCATTATTAACCAGCGCTCGAAGCGTCCCTTTTATAATTGAAACCCGACAAACGAGTGCGCTGTACAGCCGCAACACGTGCTGCGCTTTTAAAAGTCTGCTCACCCACCCTCGTTCTCCGCCATCCACCTTTTCACCCCTGCGCCATGCATCCCCCTCGCACCCGGATGCATCTCCCGACCGCGCGCGCGAATATGCCGGCGAAGGCCGCCATACAATTTAATTAAGCGCCATTCCGCAAAAACAGTTTCAATTTACTGTTTGAAATTTTCGGGACGAGAAACGGAACGTCGATTCGATCCGGCAACGAGTTCTCTTTCTCCCTCGTCGGCCAATTAGAGCGATGCGATATAATAATTTCACGAATGGGATTGACTGCGGGGGAGGAGAAGATACGAAGTGGGAAAAGGAAAGCAACGGGTAATCAGGTCGATGCTATTTGAACTCTAAATAAGCATCGGCCAGTTTATGCAGAATGCAAAACATCTAGTTTCGCGAGACTGTTATACGAGAGCGCTTGAGCTGATGGAAACTAAATATTCCTCGGGAAATTTATCCCGCCGATATCACTTCATTTGTCAATATGATAGGTAAGAGAGATTTTAAATGAGTAAAAGTAAATCAATGTAATAATCATAATTGTATGGGCGCACATGAAATGAAGGATCTTTATTTTCCAAAACGTAAAAATTCGTCGATATTCAAATTATTTTATGACATTTGGTGTTTTTAAAAAGAAATTAATATTGGAAGATAAAACGACGATTACGAGATCCGAGTTTAGGAAAATGAAGATGGGGAACGGTATTTTGGAGTAAATAACCATTTTAATTATTTAAAGTTCTAATAATTAATGTTGGAACAATAAAAATAGTGAAAAACGTTATAATTATCAAGAGAAAGTCAGAAAAGTTTATAACGACCAATTAATTAAAATAATAAATATTATAATATTAAAGTAAATATAAAAATTGTGTATGAAGAATATTTTTATTTAAATATTGAACTAATATATTATAATAAAATATATGAAAATATCTGATATCAGCAAATTTGAAAAGATCGAAAAAATGTTATTTTTTTATTATTATTTAACCGAAATATTCACAAAAATGCAAAATATATTATAAACCATTACATGAAAAATTAAACATACAGAAGACTTTTAATTTATTCAAACAATAAAACAGTTAACTTTTGTTAAATATTATTTTAACATTTGTCAATTTTCATGCATGATATATATTGGCATTTTTATATGGTCCTCTACGCACAATGTTTTAATTCGCGCATGTTTAATAAAACAAAATTGTGGAAAATATAGCAATTTAACAGCTTGTTAATTCAACAGATATTTGTCAATAATAAGCCATTAGTATTTTATTATCAATATTTTATATGTACCAAGCACATCCTCATTAAAAACTCCGCGTTGTTTTGCAGATTTGCGAACTGCAAAATGCAAATGAGAAAATTGCGAATCATCGAAGGAAATCTCAAAGGGATAGGAAAATTAATTATCTATTCGATCTTCGCGTTAAGAAATTGACAAAGTGTCTCGAAATTAATTTATTGTTAGATCTGCGAGCTGAAACTTTTGGATTACGGCATTGCACGCGTTTTGTACGGATATTTTCGCGGGTATTGCGAAAACGTCAGCGAGTACAACGCTGATGACAACAGAATGCTATCCGAAATAAAAGCAAATAGCATGCACCCTCTCTGCCGCATTGTGCGCGGAAAATAAAAAAAAAACATTTTGCGATGTATTAATAAAACGCGAGACAAATCAAAGATAATTCTCGACTCGCGCAGGTACGGTACGCGCTTTGCTTTTGAAAATAATACCGCCGGCATATCGACAAAACGGGACGTGGGTCGACGATGTATGGAGGAGGTCTATTATGCGCCGCAAAAATGAAAATAAAGTGCCAATCAGATTTATTACGAGATAAATCGAAACAATTTGCACATTGCACGTTGACCCGTAAACACATCATCGCCGATTTATTCGGACGGCAAAAGAGTTCTGCAATGCTGCTGCACGAAAATATAACATTGATAAAATAGACATAAAATGCAAAATGTATTTTAGCGGGCGATGAGAACATGCTTGAAATCGCAAATGCAATTTTTTCCGTATATAATAGGGCATCTCTCTACGGTTGAAACTTTAATACAAATTTCTTAAATATATTAGAAACCAATTTATTTTATATTGATGTAATTTATTTTGATAATGTAGATAATTTTTTTAATACAATAAGACAATCGAGAAGTTTTCTTTTTTCTACTGTTTAATATAATCGGATTTTTTAATCCGTTATTTTAATTAAACACATTAGGCATTAAAACAAAAATTGATATTAATAACATTTCGTTAAGATACGCTATAATGTTTCATAATAGTTTATGATATATATTTATAAATTATCGTTTAATGCACATATTTGTGTTTCGTAACGTGTCTCATTACAAAGTCAAAACAAGCTATACGCTCAAAACGCTCAATTATTCATACGTCCGATTATGGAGAATCTACGTCAAATAAATTTATTATATATGTATATATATGTATATATTTATATATATAAAGCGCATTTGAAGTATAAAATTAATAAAAATGTTTAAAATTATGTTAATGCATTGCGTGAGCAGTTTGTATTATGTCTATGCAAACAAAAATGTTGAAATTAAATGTGCGGTGTATCGTTCATAAAATTCCAACAGTAATTCGAGTCCGAATAATTCAGCTGAAAATTGTAATAAAACAACGACATAATTATACACCTTCGTGCCCATCATGGTGTAGGTTTTGCCCGACGCGCTCTGTCCGTAAGCCACCAGGCAAGAATTATATCCAGAGAACATAGCATCCAGGATGGACTGTCCTAATGTCTCGTAGATTGTCGCTTGAGTGGCGTAATTCTTCGTTTCAGGATCCGAAGAATCGAAGCAGTAATCAAAATCATATCTCCGAGTCCTCTCGCGACTGTCTCCGACTTTGTTCGACGATATCTTCAAATTCGTCAAGGAGATCTCATTCGATTCCGCGCGAACCACCAATGCGGACCCCGTCAAATTTAATTCCCTGCACATAAAGAATACACATATATATATTAGTAATTCGTTTATTCGAAAATATATCATATCCATATGTATAGTCTAAAAATTTACTACGTCTTAAACAAATTCGGAGAATATAATAAAAAAAATCTAAGAATCTGGCAATATAAATATCGAAATTTAAGAATTCAAAAATTAAAGCTTGCAAGAAAACTTGAAAAACACATCATATTGGAGCTTTAAAAATGTTATCAAAATTTATTTTTCTCAAGATTTCGCAAAGTCGGTCGATCTAACGATCGAACGAAGAATAACGGGTGATATATCGCCGCAAATATTTGCGAGGGAGAAGTCAATAAACGCATGCAAGCACTGCAAGCAGCTTCACCAACATTTTCGAAGCCGGCGTCGTTTTTCCACCTTTCTCGTCTACATCTCCCGTCGCCATTCTCTTTTTCTTCTTTTATTTCATCATTTTTTGCCAAGCACATTTTTTCATGCTTCGTGGATCGGAATCGATTCATCGAAAAGCGGTAGCGGCAGCGACAGTATAGCGGTGATGCATGCGACCGTGCGTTCACACGGGGGTATGCGCGCATTTCCCCTTGTTATTCTATAGAGGGCTTTGCCCGATTTTCTCAAAGCATTCCGCGCAACCGGTCGCGTTTACGACTGCTTTATAAAAAATTATCTTCTTTAGGCTACAATATTTTGTTAATTTTAGAACAGCGACACGTAACACTTCGTTTGCAACAAGTATTTTTAGCCGCATACGAAACTAATAAATTCACATTCAACGTGCAGATAAAGGCTGATGAGCAATTTAACAGTAAATATGTCCGAGAATTCGAGTCTCTTTTTTGTAATAACGTAATGTCAATAGTTCTGCCTTATTAAGAAAATAAAGATTTATTACTGTTGTTAAAAAACCGCTCAAGGCGACTTTTGTGACTTTCAAGGAATATAAAATTAACACTGAAAGATTCAAGGAACAATCGAGGACTTTAATAAAAGAAATAAAAATTGAGGACTGTAGATATCCGAATATATGTATGTGAGAAAAGATTCATAGATCCAAAGGGGGGAGGAGAGTATATCTTCCGACCCAAAGACATGCAACAAGTCTCGGGGGCATCGAGGTTTACATCGCAAATTATGGGCAATCGCGTTTTCGGGTTAATCAGTGTCGTGTGACGCTATATTTTGCGTGCCGCGACAGGATAGAAGCGTGATTATGTGCGCGATATCCTCGGTGCATGTAGCGCATACGCGCAGGAGAGCATTGCAGTGCTTTAACCCTGGATTTCGCGTGATCTCGTCGGCCTTGTTAGACTTGTTCTCGTCCTAATCGGACGCTTCGGTACAATTTCGTGCTGAGCTTTGCATTGTAACCACAAATAAAATCGGAACTCTTGTTAATATGTTACAGAGACAAATGACAATTTATCCGTGCTTCAAAAAAGTCTACATGCCAAAAAGGGCATATTTTGAGATTATAAAAGAGTCTATGCAACATGAATGCATCCTTATATATTTTTTGTATTTTTCATATTTGATGTTAAAGATAGTATGGTACATTTTGTGTGACATTAAATTGAGATGAGAAACAGACAGCTGATGCGTTTATCATTAAATATGTGGAAAATACCGAAAATACACGAAAATACCAGGAGTTTTCATGTTAAATGTATAACAGCAATATAAAGACGAAATATAAAATAAACATATTATGAAATAATTTTATAAAATCAGTGAAAAATAACGCTATAGATTCAATTTAAAAGTCGACACTCTTTAAGATACGCGCAACAGATTTTTATAGATTTATGGTACTATGCGCAAGGCAAAGTGGTTGATTCATTTCAGCTCTGTTTATTTGTCTTCGCGCTTTAATCGCTTGAGAAAAGCTTGCTAGAAACAGATTACTTCCAACGGGACCGTTGACAGGCTGAGTAGATATAAGAAGTATTATTTTTACTAAACCTCAATTATGATGATTTTCTTTCCAAGCGACTCTTCTTTTCTCCCTTACAATCAATTTATATAAAATCATAGGAACAAAAAAAATGTGAATTTATAAATCTTTAGCTTTTTGAATTCTTGAGTTCTTAAATTTTTTATTCTTTTATTTAGTATTTGCTATTTTGTACCCTTTAATCTTTTAGATTGTGTCGAACTCTTAAAATCTTTCATTTTTAGATTGTTGGACTTTTGAAAAGAGCAAAAATACATCGTCTTGCTTCGCGCATTAAATATAAGGAAGAGAAAATATTTCTTGTATTAATATATCAATAATATACCGCTTTTTTAGAAGGTATAGACCATTGTTATATACGCGATGGATTTATAAATTACGGGTCACTTTTGAAGTTTGCCATCACATATAACTATAAAGTTTTTTTACATGAATCATTATATCAATTATATGCGTCGGCCAATGCGAGCGCTAAACGAGACATGCGTATCCCCTACGACTCTCGTGTTTCACGGCACCGTAGTACGAAAATAACAATACCAACGCGTTAAGACGATACACGCATACCTGTCAAGCGAAGGCAACTATAAACGGAACGGATGCGCCAGCTGTCAACGTAAGGTCGCCCTGCGCCCCGTCACAAAGTCATAGTCCCGCTCTCGATCTTCCATACGGTCGCACCCCACGCTAAAGTCAATGAGAGTATTTTCGGCGTGGAACCCGCTCTCGGAATCATTAAGCGACCTCGACGCGCAGTCGAGAGGAATATCGATGCGTCTCTTTATTCGCGAAGAAAATTGAAACGTTTGGTGCGAGAGTGAGATAATTGACATGAGCATATATAATTTGTGGGGTTTCGTCTCATAAAATTAAACGCGGCCCCATATTTAAAATCTTTTTATCTTATTAATTATGAATTGATTTCTTATTTTCTCTTGAAGCCTTCAATTTTAATTAAAAAGGGAATATATCTAAAAAATATACAAATTCCATGTAATATAAAAATTGAAAGATTCAAGAATATAAGAATTTCATGATTTAAGAATTTAGAAAATTAAAAATTTAAGAAATTTTTAAATATTTGTTAAATAATTTTAAAGATTTTCTCTTTTCTTTCTTAAGAACTGTACAGGCAAGAAAAATTTAATTTATTATACTGCATCTAGCAATAACAAGTTGTACATATCTAAATAAATAAAGCTCAAGCGAAATTTAAACACTCCTCGCATGCGGCCACGTGTAATAAACTTCGGCGCGTGAAATCATTCATTTCCTGCTGCAAACGAATTTCGTGAGACCTCATTCTGTACCTTGACATATCCGCGGTTGGGGTTTAAGTACCGATTGCACTCGATTCGTGCACTTGTATGGAGGGATGGATTTAGTAAATTCAAAGGCAACTTTTCGAGAAACTGGACTTCATTAAAATTGTAAGAGATAATTTAGGATTTGTGTGAACACGACATACACGCTTTATAAAAAAAGAGTCAACCAAACCCCCAATTATCTCGAGACATAAAGAGAAAGTATCTACAATTAAGCTCCTAAATTATTCGGCTAATGCACCGCGACCGGGTGCACCGGCGCAATGAATCACGCTTTAATTACAGTTTGTAGCGCGAATAAACGCGCAATAACTCGCGACGGAAACCCTCGTAGAAGGTCCTCAAGTTCTCGACGCTCAATTGCTTTCGTCTGCGCTTCCGGTGACTCCGCTTCGGTCGTTTCTACTGCTCGCGGACGAGCGCGTGCGATCGTCTTTTTGCCGCCACCCTAGTAGTCTAAGTATAGAAACGAGTTCATAAGTGTTTGCACCGAGTGAGGCCGCGCACGAGTGCGTACAAATTCGAAGGTGTAAAAATTTCCTGAAAGATCGAATTTAAAAGTCTTAAAATCAAGGGTCTAGCAATAAGAGTATTGCCTGGAGTAGTCCGAGAACCTACAACATATATTCTCAAGATTTAATAATAAAAGGCTTAAGATTATAAAATCGAAAAGTCTAGGAACGAAACATCTGAATGTCTTAATCTATCCACAATCTGAAAGGATATACATATATATTCTTTTACAATATTCCGAATAAGCGTAGCTGTGAAGTCTAAAAGAAACTGAGGTAAGTATTTTTTCAAAGTGCAGCCTAGACATAAACCTTGACCCCCACTAGCATAGATATTAGATACTTACTGGGAAAATCTTAACTTTAGTATTCCTGTTATTGTTCGAACGACTTAATTTCTTCGTAGTTTACTATGCATTATTGTTATAACAATTCACGCCAATGCTGATGCTTGGAAATAACAGTAGGCTAATCATCATCTTCCTGAATTACCTAAAACATTACATGCCAACGTTACGTGCACATGCAGAAAAGAATAATGAAGAAAGCTATAAGCCTTGACCTACATTGATGTACCTCGAAATTTGCAAAAGCATAAAAGAAGAGAATACGCGATCTTTTCTGCTGTGCTGATTTTTAATAATTTTAAAAGTACATATTTGCATTTTTTTTGTTTAAATACAAATGCGTTTGCAAGGAAATAATCCAATTAAACATTATCATTATCAATATGTTAAACCATTATTTGAAATTAATTTATTTATAGGATAGAAAGTAATTTTATTTTCTCACTATTTTTTCAATTTAGTTAACTAAAGAAACTCAACGTAACTCCAATACAAAGCAAACCTCACTATTTTCAGTCCCATTAACGACACGCACAGCTGAAAATATATTTCAGCTGGAGATTATGTTGATAATTATCTTGTCTTATTACTCTTTTGTTCCACTTGATTTTTTTTTTATTTTTAAGAAGTCAGCTGATACATTTTTTTTAATTAAAATTTACTATTCTGAATCTTATCTTGCGTTTTTAATTCTATTATTCATAGTAAATTATAAATGTATAGAAAAATTTATGTGTAAAATAACTAATATGTATATACAAATAATGTATAAAATAACTGTGTAAAAATAACTGAAGTTCATGTAGCAGACAACATAAAGGTAACATTTATCAGAGAAATTACAGTTACTCTCTAAATTTTAACGCTTGCGTGTTATTTAGCGAGCGATTTAGATATTCATGAAAGGGTAAATTATCTCATTAAGACAAGAAGTGCTATCATACTCACCTAACAGATACCGGTCTCACGCGCACGGCCACCTTAATGTTCGCCATATTACCATCTCGCGGGTAACAATATTGTCGTCATCCGACTACCTACATTTCGCTGATGTTCTCCAACGATAAGGCGCCGATCGCACTGAGATCGTCACTAATCATCATCGATCGAGAAGTTAACAACAGACTACACGAAAGCTATCACTGACGCGACTCATATCTGCCGGAGGTCGAACGCACCCGCTGCCCGCCACAAATTTGGTAACGCGAGCTGGTAGAGAGTGATCGAGACGAATGCGTGCACCGGTAGTACTGGGTGCACATGTTGCACTGCCGCGATGAAAATACCCTCGAGTCGCTTTCGAGACCATCCCGCTTCGTGGTTTACCCCACCAGGAGTAAAAGCGAGCGAGCGAACGAGCGAGTTTAGTGAGTACCTCGACTGAACTCACCGTGCCATTTTGCCTGGACGTTTACCCGATTCCTTGCCCCCGACGACATTAGGACGGAAAAGAGAGCACCGCGAATCGCCGGTGAATTATGTGTACAAGGCGTTCCATAAAACGCCAGATGGTAGTTACGATTAGGATTTGGAAGAAGCGATTTCGGGCAGCTTGCCACATCGAGCTCGTTGTCGGAGATATGAAGGATTTGTGAATGCGAGAATTGAGAGATTTAAGTGTTTGCCGGAGCTAAGTGCTCAAGGATGTCAAAATTGGAGATCTATGTACTCAGGAACTTAACAATCTAAAAATATAAGGGCTTCAGAAACTTCAGAAGCTAAGAGTTCAAAGATCTAACGCTCCAAAAGCACAAAGATCTAAAAATACAGAGATCTAAAAATATAAAATCTCTAAGAAAACTTACAAGTCGAAGAAATTAAAAGATTTAATAATCTGGAATCTCTTAGCACATGAGAACCTTAAAGACCTGCATTCGTCGATTTAAAAATACAAAAACTGAAAGATTGAAATCCTTAAAATTAATGATATTGCAAGATTCCAACAGAGGATGTATCTATCTCTAATGGATCCAAAATGAAGCTTTGCATAAAAGATACTCATCGTCATCTCGACAGAATGCGCACTTTTAATTTTATTACTTAAATCTTTTATCGTGGAATAACCCGCGACTTACGGATCGTCCTGTATTTATAATAGACAGAACTCGGTAGAACGAGCAAGGACAAATCGTTGCTGTTGCGGTATCGTTGATTACGCTACCCCCCTACAACGAGGGCATAGTCACCGGCATGTCTCGGTGTTTAACGGAGTTACTGGGTTATCGTGTTGCGCGACGGTGACGACCGCGGCTTAACGCGGGTTTATCGGCGGGAAATTAATCAGAGGGCAATTTACTGTGCCTGCGTTCACCCGCGAGGGAGGAACGTCTCTCAAATTTAACAGAGAACAAGTATAGCCGGCTAAGAAGGCTCTCTCGGGTCATCGCAGCCCGTTCCCCTCATACGTGTATTACATTTTACCGCGCATGGCCTTCATCTTGATTCCTTTGAAGCGCTTTATCCGTCTTTTATGCTATATCTTAGAAGTGCGCCGTGACTTTCAAGCGAGGTTCCACTTTGATCCGCGCATGATATTTTCGGGTTAACGGATCGACTATAATATTCTCTGTGAGATAGAACCGACGCTACGATTGCCAATACTGCTGATCCTTACTCCTCGCTCATTGTCATCAGAACCATTATATAGGAGAAAGACGTGCTGAGCACCTGCAAGCAAAATATTTATTGTAATATATATCGTAACGCTGCTTAAATATGACTATAAATTAAGAGTTAATTGAAAGTAACGTTAATTAATTTATTAGTAAATATTTAATTTTTTTTTAAACCTTAGTAGTCAAAACTGTTCGTCAACATCAGCGAACGTTTTAGCATCGCACATACACAAGACAATCATGTAATTAAGTCTTGAGGTATATTATCTTAAAATTAAATTTAGATATTGTTTGACACCAATAATCCACTCACTTGAGAGAAACTTTCGAGAGACATGCTGTAGAACTTTGCGGCGGTGATCCTGGAAGGAACTTTCGACCGCATCATCACGATCTGTAGACTGCGACTGAAAGTGCCGCCGATCCAGTAGCTACAGTAAGCCGACTGGCCCACAGCACCGCTCTGGTTCGTTACAAGCGTTGGCCGTAAATTAATTACAGGCGATTGTGAGCTCAACGAACTATGTACTAATGAAGATACATGCGTTGGTAATCGATCGATACGATTACCGTGCATTGAGTCTTCCATCGCTCGTTAAAATTCGTGCAATTGCGACACGCATGCAATCTGATACGCGATATCTAATAATTTACATCGAACAAAAACTGATGTATATATATTTATATAATGACATAACTATAACAGGGACTTAATAAGGCATATAAATTTTATGGAAAAAAGTAACAATTTTGCGCCGCGATGTTAATTTGATTTAAATTTTACGATAACATTTAGTTTCTGCAAAAAATAATGGACTTTGTAATAACTCAACTTACAATCGAAATTAACCAATTAATTATAGGTAGAAAGTTAATTCAAATAATTATTTGTTTATCGAGTTTCACAATTTTGATCAATTAATTTGTAATTATAGAATACTCGCCTCATCTATTAACGCGTTTCCGCTGAAACTGAACATGAAAAGCTCGAGGATGGCGGTTTGTAGAAACATCGTATATATCACCAAGCGTCCCTTGTTTTCCAACATCTAGAGTAACATTTTGCAACGTGATATATATTTTTCGTTGTAACGCATCTTCAGCAAACGAACATACCGAAGTGATCTGAAATCCCGCGAAGCAAACCAAGCCGGTGCTGACGACAAATTGTCCTAACGTCAAGAGATTTATAATTCTTTCGAGCGTATCCGCAAAACTAAAATAAAGCGGAGAGCATTGATAACAGTTTTAGGAAATTGCGTATAAACATTACAAATAAATTTCACGCTAATATATTTATGCAAAGATAGCGCTTTATCATAAGTGTAGTGGACATTTGTTAATATTCTTCAAGTGTTCTTTAAATTCTGTTAGAGAATTATTTCGGAAGTTATTTCTTTCCGAATTTAAACAACAATTCGTCCTATTATACTTAATATAATATAAATATTCACGTGATAGCATCTTGATGATCCTTAATGCAGTTGACCATTGCTCTGTCAGCATCGGGATCATTACTGTCCATTGCCTCCAGCTTCTTTCGCAGCACCGCAAATTTCGCTGATCCATGTGTTATCGCAATGAGATTGAAAGAGGTTGCGCCGATTATCGTGCCACCCCCGAAACAACCGCCGATTAAATTGAAGATATAGATGTACTCAAAGGCAGGTGAGATCGTCTGATTGAAGAAGAAATAACCACGGTAAGGAAGTACTCTCTCCTTTTCAAGAATATATACCTATAAGTTAAACAAATGAAAATTTCTTGAATTAGGACAAACTAGGTAATCGATTATCTTACTATGGTTAATTAATTATCTTTTTGTTGTTTAATTTCTTATTGTAAAAATGATAATTCTGCAATAGAAAACCGAGATAAATCATAATTACGGAATTTATGATCACCTTGCCTTTTAGATTATATCATTCAGTATTGATTATTATTGTCTCGTATTCCTTTCCAGCTCAAATTAATTTTCTATAATTAAATTGTTAATAATTTACTAACAATTTAATTGCCTATATATCGGGGAAATAAATACGGCGAAGGGATTAACATCTACGTGTTACGTACGCGTGCGCGTGCAGGTGTTTTCGAAAGGCTCGTAAAGCGAAACGACCATCGGAAAACAATTTCCCGTGTAAGGACACAACCGCCCGCATTTACAAAGCGGTAATAAACAATTTCGGGAAAACAATATCTTACAAAAAAAAAAAAGAAAAAGAAAAAGCAGGATTTCGAAAAACTACAAATGTCAGCGTTAATCATCGCGCAGTTTGTCGCCGTGTGTCGCATATGTCAATCTGTCGTCGTCATTTCGCGAAACGCGGAATAGACATCTGCGGAAGCAGTTTCTCTCGTTTGAGAACGTTTGTTTTATAATCGTCTTGCAGTTAAATTTATCGTTAAACATCGTTTTGTTAAGAAAATAGGCAGTTAAGATTTAAAGAAACTTCCGCGATTAATTTCTCTACAGGTATACGATTTAATAACGGAGTCAATTAAAAAGTTATATAGAGAAGTACGAAGTTCTGAAGCAATAAGTTGGAGCTCGGAGAAATCTTAAGCTTTATCACTAAAGGATATTCTAATGCCACCTCATATTACTTCGAAATAAATCTCTTTTATTGTCACAAAATTGAAAATTTGTAACGCTACAAATAAAATGAAAACTTTGAAAGTATTGTTAAAATGTTAAGCACTGAAAGTAAAAAAATATATGAATAGAAATTTCTTTAATTGTAAATTTGTTTTGCAGAAAATTACTTTTAAATCTAAAAATATTGGATTTTTATTTTCTTTTATACCTAATTTTGTACCTTGAGACAATCTGTACATGTTATAAATTGTAGAAATATTAAATATGTTACTTCTTGTACGTACCTCTAAAATTGATATGCATGCCATAGAAGTTACGGTTGCAGTTACCATAATTACAAAGGTTTTTGCGAGCCGAAACGCAAAAAGGCACTTCTCCCTCAGAATAACTTTATCTTCGTAAGACGAACAAGTCCAATCCTTTCTCATAGTTTCGACCACGTACAGCATATCTTTTTGATGAGACGAGTAGACAATGAGACGTATTATGGCGAGAAAAAACGCGATGCACATTAGACCGGATACTGTCAATTCGTCCAAATCGTTAAAATTGTAAACCATATCACTCGTTTGGCCGACATACGTTGTGATGATCTGTATGTTGCAAATAATACGTTAAATGTTAAATTATTTAGATGATATCCAAAGTGTTTATCTTAATTATCTGAGGAAATTTAATGCTATCATAATCTATTTATGAAGAAAAGTTTACAAGAGAAATTTTTTGTTATGAAGATTTTTAATATTAATCAATAGAAGTAGATCTTCTTTTTTTATTTTAAAATTTTGTTTGCGTTTAATTAAACAAGATATTAATTTTGCATACTACGAAAAACGTCAAGAGCAAGTGACAAGTCCTGAACCGCTCCGCACTGGTTGAATGGTCCCTGTTCAAAGGCCAAAAACAGACGAATTTGGTAGCTATCATGATAGGCTTGATTAAATCGTCGTATTCTTCATCAGTATACACTTGACGTTCTTCTCTTCTTCTTGACATATCTTCTCTTCTTTGGCCCGTGTGTGATTCGACGATGCGATCGCGACTCGTGACTTTTCGCGACTGCGGAAAAACCGGAAGTCCGCGCGTCACCGTTCGCGTCCCCTCACCGCCGCGCGAGAGGTCTAATGTGCCAATCTCGAAAGTGCCAATCTTTTCTTATTCCCCTCTATTCCTGCGATTCGATCGCACGAACGACGAGATAACGACCGGATATCGTTCTCGTAGGTGGCATAACGCCCGAAGTTCGAAACTTTCGCTAACAGGCGGTGCAAACTTCTCGCGCGCATAGATGTCGACTTTTGTTTCCCTTTCGACGGGGGAGGAAAAATGCATTGTCATCTCTCGGCATGAAATCGTGCGCATTTTCGTGCAAGAATTTGTTATTGATTGTGAAAAATCGAATGTTATATTTCTGCATCACTTTCATATATTTTTATATGAGACCATAATTGACTAACGTTCTTCTAACGATTTTAACTTTAAGGTGGTCGAGGATTATTTCAGATTCTACGCCAATGACTTTAGGAGGGGTAGTAGAGGTAGTTACGAATATTCTATGTAATCATGATAAGCGTGTAGGAAGTAAGAAGGTAATAGGTGAGAGTAAAAGTTCCATTTTCCCAAGTGATTTTCGATTTTATTACAGGGAAATTTTGCGCTAGAGGGTTATCTGCGTCATTGGTACGTTCCGCACTTTGCACTTTGCGTTAAAAATAAATGTGCGGTCTCGGTTCGCGTGTACTTGGCGCGAGACACTGCCGTGTCTCTTGCTTTTTTCTAGTTTTTCTTAAAATTCTTCAACTTATATATAAAGGACATCTTTTTTATTTGAATTCAAATAATGATCTCTCGATCTCGTTGACGATCGATAGCATCACGCTCCGAGAGAGTCGCTGGACTCGCTGCTGCTCTCGCTGGCGGCTGGTCGCTGGTCCCGCTGGTCAGTCGCGCGTGCGTAGCGGGGTCGCGTTGACGTTGACGTACGCATAACCTGTTAAAGGTTGTTTTTGGCTCGTAACGATTGTAAATCGTGACATCTCGACGATCTCGCGGGATATGAGTTGTCATTGTAAAAATACACGATAGCCCCGAGAATGGCTGCGCCTCATTTAGACGTGAGCGATATCGTTCACCTGAATGTTGGCGGCACCAGGTAGGTTATCATTCTCCAATCGTTTTTCCATCATCAATTTTTACTCAATGTCGTTAATTCTTAAACCTGCAAATTAGAGTGTCGATTTATATCTTTTTTTTTTATTTTTAGATGTCATATTTTTGTCTTGATGCTTTTATTAATTTTTTAATTTTATGTTGGATTCTCCAACTGGATCTTATGTCAAATTCTATCGATCTACTAGATTTGTTTATTTTGATAGAAACACACACACAAATTCTTTCTCTTTTCAGATTCTCCACATCTCGTCAAACTCTGACATGGATCCCGGATTCTTTTTTCACAGCATTGTTAAGTAACAGAATCGACAGTCACAAGGATGAGACTGGTGCGCTTTTTATAGATAGAGATCCGAAGCTGTTCTCCATCATATTGAATTATCTTCGTACCAAGGACATTGATCTGAAAAATGTAGATATTCGGACTTTAAGGCACGAGGCCGAGTACTATGGCATCACTCCTCTAGTTAAACGGTTGATGCTCTGCGAAGACTTGACTCAGTCATCCTGCGGCGACGTACTGTTTTACGGTTACTTACCACCTCCGAGTAAGTTAACCGTATTATTTATCATATATTGTGATAAATTGTAACGGCTCTGTTTACTTTAAAGGCATACCGCTTCAAGAACCGGTTGCAGTAACAGCAAATGTCAGTGACGTATCAGTTCATATTAGGGTTAGTTCCAGCTCAAGCTCTAGAGTCGAAGGACCATCTACCTCGCAATCTGCAACGACCACTAACTCCACTAATCAAAGTACTAATGGTACTTATCAATTTTTATCAATGACTTTATTATTAATAGAAATATATGCATCTGCAATAGTTAGTTTGTGTGCAACAGTCGAATAACGCAACGGTAAAGAGAAAACTGACAAGGAATTTTTTTGTCGACAGGTCCACAAAATCATAAAGGAGCACTGGGGACGCATATGAGAAACTCCTCTTTAGATTATCGATTGCCACAACGCGGTCTCCCGCATTCTCGCACACCATCTTTAGATCTGAGACATGCTAGGAACAACTCGGCTGATCTGAATAAATTGTATAAAAACGATATCGGTCTAATATTTGGATCACAGCAAGGTAAGCATCAATGAATCTCTACTTCTCTAAAGTACGATACGTAACATAAAGATTACTCTTTCATAAAAAGATAAATATAGTAATAATGTTTAAAAGAAAATGATGCCCATCTCTTCCTTTTCGTTTTCCATTTTGAACATTAATGAAGCTACATTGATTGCAGTTTCGTCATGGGTGGACCCTCTGAGAGTGCAGATCATAAAGGCGCACCACAACTGGATAGTGATCGCTTACGCACATTTCATCACGTGCTACCGGCTGAAGGACTCGTCTGGATGGCAACACGTGTTCACCAGTCCGCATATCGAGTGCATAATAGAACGCGTGGCGATAAACGCAAAAATGGGAAGTGGCGCGGACGGCAAGATGGTTGCGATCTCCTATGGAAGTCAAGTAAGACTTTGGGGTGTGTCCGAGGAAGGGATCAAGATCAACGTGGGCACGTTCAATTTAAACGTGCGTGTGGAATACTTGTTCTTCATTGGCAGCCAGTTAGTCGCGTTGTCGCCGACCGGAAAAATCGGTGTGTGGCACGCGATGACTCATCACTGGCAGATACAGGACGTAGTGCCCATCCTGTCATTTGACACCGCTGGATCTTTTCTTCTATTAGGTTGCAATAACGGTTCCATTTATTATATTGGTAAGCAAGAAAAAGATATTACGTTTCTAAGTAAAATTCGCACAATCAGTAAAAAATGTAAAAATCATATTCTATGCCTAAAATATTTAAAAGTATTTGAGTCGCTAAAAGAATATTTAATATATCCAGAGTTCTTTATAAAACACAAACCATTTTTTTTTAATTTAGATTTCTGTTAATAATTTCGGTTACCGTATGAATTTCAGACATGCAAAAGTTTCCTTTGCGAATGAAGGATAACGACTTGCTCGTGACCGAATTATATCGAGATCCGAGTTACGATCCCATAACTGCAATATCTGTGTATTTGACGCCGAAAACTAGTAAGTCTCTCTTTATGCCCATTCTCATCTTAATATAAGGATCTCGACAAATAATAAGACATAGAAATCCGAGGTAAAACTTTTTCCTTTAGAGGCAACTAGTACTATTCGTTAAGAAGCGAATTTCAACGAGTGACGTGTTTTATCAAGATTGTTTATTGAGGCTGCTTAATGCAGAATGTAATAACAAACGTCACCATCGCAACATCTTGATTTCGCGATCATTATTTCACTCATGCTAAAATAAAATTAGCGTCATTAAATATATCAATCATTAATAATCACATAGGTGTAAATATAATTATTCTTACTAACCGGCGTCTATTTTATTCATTAAGATATTATAGGAATGTTATAAGGTTTGATGTTGGTCCTTAAAGATATTAATGAGAGTTTATTATTACATTCTTTGCTTCATCATTTCTCGTACAACTGGATAAATAGCACAAGGCAAGTATGGGTCGATGTAAGCAGATTTTCTGCTTTCTCACGTCAAACTTGTACGTCAAAACGAAGCGTCATTCGCCTTCATCTTTATGTTGATTGCATCGAACGTGAATCGTGCGACTAAATAGCAACG
The DNA here is from genome assembly GCF_003070985.1 of Temnothorax curvispinosus. NCBI lineage: Eukaryota > Metazoa > Arthropoda > Insecta > Hymenoptera > Formicidae > Temnothorax > Temnothorax curvispinosus. Next base: position 494,038 of record NW_020220590.1, on the reverse strand, counting down.
AACGTACATCCTCTTCCTCTCCAGATAGCATTAAGTTTTACATCGACGCACTGGCGCATAATTATATATATTTTTTTTGCATAATTATATATAATAGAATATAAAAATAAATACTTATACACATAGAAGCGTACCTGTCGCAAAGCACATTTGTTTTAGTAGAATCTGAACGCAAACTGGTACACGTCTCTTTCTATATGCCAAGTACGAATTCGTATGAAACACTTATGAAATGATATTAGAGACTAGCACAACCCTGCTATCCTTATGCGTTCCAGTTGTACTAACGCGATGTTCTCTCTTTTTATTTTTTTACATTATTTTACGCAGTAGATTCAGTTAATCCAGATTTGTCTGTTAGAGCTGCTTGCTTGCTCTTTCTATTCATAGTAATATGTTCCATGCCAGCATCTGAGAGGGGAAAGGGAGGTAATAGAAAATATGGATCTTTGCTTGTGTACTTTTTTTCGTTGGTAGTAACAAATTTATAGGTAATTTTAACTTTTTTTAAATTAAACCTATGAAAAAATTGGTTTTAAATAACATTAATTATTAATTTCTGCACACGTAAACGTTATTGCTTAATTATAAAATGCCATTATAATTACATTATATTTTTTTCATAAATAGCTTCTGCTTATTGTTGCAATGTGCAGCATGAGGCATTGTAAGCTTCAAGACATCATATACATATCACTTTTTATTAATAATACTCACCTGAGCACATATGTTGTTTAAATATTACGTCTCATGTTACGTCTATATTTTTAAAATCTTTCATTAATGTAGTTATTATATCAGTAATTAATCCTTGATACACTTGAAATTTTATCTTATAAATTATGCACAGTACAGTATTGAATTTGATAAATACAGATTTAATTTGAAATAAAGATTTCAATTGATGTATAATATTGTTAAATGTTATGTGTATGATGACACAGATAATGATATGTGATATTTGTTCTAATTCTCAAAGTGTATCAGGTGGTTAATGCAATATAAAACATATTCTTCTAAGAGTACATTACTCCCAATATAGGTCTCTGCGGAAATTGGATAGAAATCGCCTATGGCACGAAATCTGGAAGTGTCAGAGTAATCGTCCAACATCCCGAAACTGTTGGTCATGGTCCGCAGCTATTCCAAACGTTCACAGTGCATCAGAGCAGCGTAACCAAAGTACGTTCAGCATCAATATATACCCAACAGAGTTTTATATTAAAATTGTATATTAAATTACAATGTCGCGTTGATTTATGTGCGAATTATGCTACAGGTAACACTCTCGGAAAAATACTTAGTGTCGGTTTGCTCGGAATACAATCACGTCAGAAGTTGGGCGGTGACCAGATTTCGCGGAATGATTTCCACTCAACCAGGATCAACGCCAGAGGCAAGCTTCAAAATTGTTTCTTTGGAAGCAATTGATCCATGCGTCAGCTATAATGCCGGCAACGATTTTGGTACGTTGTAATATCGCAGTTCTTAACTATCACCATTCTTTCTCCAATTTGCAATTATTTTTAAACAACAGTTTTTATTTCCATGTTTTTATTTTTGTTAACTATTTTTCAAGCTGCAAAAGTTTCTTTGTTTATTTAATTAACTTGAATAAAATATACGTAGGACCATTCGGCGAACAAGATGACGAGCAAGTGTTCGTACAGAAAGTCGTACCGGAAACCGATCAGTTGTTTGTGCGATTAGCGTCAAATGGAAAAAGAGTTTGCGTAATACAGTCAGTGGACGGCAGCATTATAAGCTCATTCTATGTGCACGAGTGTGAAGGTTCTAGTCGCATGGGCTCAAGGCCCAGACGTTTCATATTCACTGGTCATTCTAACGGCACCATTCAAATGTGGGATCTCACAACGGCATTGGATCCGTCTTTCAATGCCACTCAAGGTACGTTACTCTCTCCCGTTGTAGTGACGTAACGGAATCGACGAGCATGACTCACATATGTAAAATACCGTAGGAAGTACAGCAGAAAATTAACATAAATCATATATTTGAGAAGGCCTTTAGAAAGCAAACTATATTTATTCTATATAATATATATATATATATATTATATATTATATATATATTATATATATATATAACTTTTCTTATAATAAAATTAATTTCTCTTCAGATTGTCAGATAAGACGATGGATAAGAAATGGCCTATATATGTAAATCATTGCAATTATCTCTTTAATGATAAATGTTAATTCTATATTAATTTTTAAAAAGATTTTTTGTGATTGATGCATTTGATCTCGTTCAATTAAAATTTATTGCCAGATTTTTACAATTTCCATGTCTTTTAGCAACAGATACCTCCGGTGGACCTACGCCAGAGGAACTTTGGAAATTGTTGGATCAATGTGAACTGAGCAACAGCCATTGCTCAACGCCTTGCATCAGTCCATCTCCTTCGTTGCTCGCGGCTGGACCTAGGATTAAGTCAAGTAACGTATTATTTCTCAATCAATCGCAAAATCCAGACGCAACACCTGGACCAAGTCAAGTGTAAGGATGCGCCTAATTGAGGTAATGTCGTGACAAAGTGCACGCAATCAGAATCTGCATTTATTTAGTTATTTATTTATTAATGACGCTATAAGTCGCCAAAAGTCGATAGAGGTAGTAACGTTCCTAAATCGCCACTTTTGCATTTTCAATGAGACCGGAGTTTACTATTAATCTACTTAAACAGTGCAATCTCTAAAAATAATATATATAGCAAAGGACATGACTGCATTTATAAACTCTGTAGCCATTAATGTTGAAATCATTATTTTAATAGGGAATTTGCTCTTGTGCGTACATGTGGGTGTTTATTAAATATTTTTAGGAAAGTTTACCACTTTTGAACATACTCAAGAGTATTTATTTATTTATTGTTATTAATATTGACGTAACAAAATTTGTCTCGAAATTTACTCTTTAAGAAATTTGATAAATATCTAGGAGTTTAATTATACGTTTTATCTTGTTTACTATTTATTGTTCCAATATGGCTATTAAATCCTCTTAAGACAGATCAATTTTACAATATTCGTATTGTTCTATGTAAACTTTTATATTTTGTCTCGTTAAATAAGGTAAGGGAAAGAATAGACATTCGACAAAATCATGAACTGATAGATAATGTAAGTTGAATGTTCTGTTAGTTATATATTTTGTATCGATGTTATAAACTGAATCAGATACGAGAGATGATCATACACGAAATAATGTTATTTGCAACGTCGCTTTAATATCTCGCAACGCATTAAAACAAGATCGCCAAATACTTTTAAATTTTGAGAAACATTTATTGTAAATCAGTGTGACTATCGTTATACATAAATTTCTGTACAACGATTTTGCGTTTCGACGGTAAAACACTATTTCAACGTTGTATCATTATCAACATTTCATGCTCTGAACATTTAAGAAGTCGATTTTACCACTTATTTCGTCGATTAAAGGTATACATTATGTATGCAATTAAAAGATTACACATAATCGAAAACTCGTTTCTTCGTATTAGACTCTCATTATATACATAAATACTTATAGATTTACTGCACATACAATGTATATGCGTTCATCGATGTACTTGTACATACATATATAAAACGTATAGTAATATTGTTGCGTAACCGCGTTACTTCTGTGATTTAAATAAACTATGTGTATGGCGGTATCGCTTATCGTTTGAATATTTATCACTGCCATTGTACATATGGATACCATATATACACTATATATATATTGACTGTTATAAAAGTAAACGATTAGAAAGATCGTTTCAGAAATTTTCTCAATAGATTGCATTAACTATAATAAACTATATTACAAAAATTTTTGTTTATAAAAATCTGTCTGAAAATATCGATAACGTTTAACGGATTGTAAAGTAATGTAACATTGCGGCATATAAATATATGCGGCAATTCGTAAATAATAATTAGCTAGATTCTTTGCATTTTGGTCTCGCAACCAAGTTCATATAGTTGACATTTTTGTAATCACCATTTCAAAAATTTAAACTTTCAGGCACAATAGTGATGTACTTTGTAACAATGTCGAACTGCGCGATCTGTTAAATTATACATAGTTGAAATTAGCCTGAAGTAATGTTAATTCCCGCTTCGACAGATAAGTATTGTACTCTGTTAGACATAAATACAAACATTCCACAACGATGTAAACCGGTGGAACAATTGCGGTAAATTCTGCGTAAAAACATTTAACATTAAACCTTAGTATTTGTTACGTCCTAATATTTGTTAGAGATTAGACGTGTCTCATACAAAGAGCTTAGTCCAGAATAAATTATTATTGAACAATGATGGATGAGTCATCGGCATCAACAAGAAGCACCAGGCGACCAAGCCGATTACAAGCAGACACATTATCGCGGCCCTTTTCAGTGGATCCTTGTACGCCGCTATCTCAAAAAGATCAGGAAATCCCATGTGATTGCAGAATGAATGCGCAGCAAACGGTGCAACAACATGTCCTAAGAGAAAAGTACATAAATGCAAATCACTTCTTAAAACCTCTTTAATGTTTTCAGAGCAAGAAAAGGAAGTAAAATGATCCCACCTGTCCTCGCAAAGAGAAAGGCCGCGTACGCTCCAAATATCGTCGTGTACGTAAACTGGAAACCTAAATTCAACGCAATTTATTTTAGTTGGACGGACATCGGTAGATTCCCAGATATATCCCACATCCTCGAAACACTTACAGGACATAAATATTGCGTGCTTGACGCTCATTCCCATTTTTACCCTCTCCACCACGTGATGAAAATGCGCCACTCCGAAGAACAAGGGGCACACGAATATGGCAGTAGTCGGGCTGAAGCATTGCAGGAGCAACGGCATCATGCAAGCCCTGAAAGTCCACTCCTCGGACAACGGAGCGACTACCTGATTTCTCCACCAAATTACAGTTCGTACGCTTTGCAGCCAATACATGGGCTCTAAAACAGAATGCACATCCAGTAACTTGTTGAGGGCTGTTAGGCTGCTCTCAGCTTGATTTCGGATACTAACCGGTGTACAAGTGCAACAGCCCGTTGAATCCCTGCAAACTCAAAGGACCTAGGAATAGGATCATCGTTAAGAGCAACGATATTACAGTCGCCTGTATCAGACCCGACCATCGAAGGCCTAGGATCTCCCAGATGGTTGCCTGTTAGGTATAATAAAAAATTGATTGTCTTATACAGGATAGAGCGTGTCTGAATCGTGCGCAAGCGAGAAATACCTTTTGAAATACTTTCTCGTCTAGTCCAAAGTACACTGGCACTGGCGAGATGAGAGTTATGACGAGTATGCTAACAAATCGTTTCTTTATAGTCGACGGATGCTCTCTGAAACATAAGCCATCGGAGTGCGAGGTTTAAGGGTCCATTCGCATCAGTAGGTCCAAAAAATAGGTGATTTTTGTGAATTTTTTGTGGAGAAAGTAAACAAAATAAATTATTCAATATTTTTGGATTATATTTATGATACTTTTAAGTAGTTATACAAATTTTTTCAGCCCATTTAAATAATTTGGCGAAGCGGGATACTGGGCAACGCGCGGAATAGGTTGCTCCATGGCGGAAGTC
>NW_020220590.1:420319-488429 GCF_003070985.1 Temnothorax curvispinosus | reverse complement strand
GACTTCCGCCATGGAGCAACCTATTCCGCGCGTTGCCCAGTATCCCGCTTCGCCAAATGGGCTGAAAAAATTTGTATAACTACTTAAAAGTATCATAAATATAATCCAAAAATATTGAATAATTTAAATTCACCTATTTTTTGGACCTACTGATGCGAATGGACCCTTAACGTCAAAGTATGACATGTAAAATCTTTTTTACAAGTAGACAGATTAATTACGCGTAACGTAACGCGCTAGAAATTGACGGTGTTGTAAATTTAAGTAATTTTTATACAAAATTACAAAGCAATCGCGTTAACTACTCCGATAATTCTATTGTCGAACAACTGAACGTCGTCGCGCTCGGATTCGAATATCGGCGCCAAACGGAGGCCGCTTATCGCGCGCTACGTAGATGGCACACGACGCGACGAACGCGCCGTCCTCCTCTCCTCGCGGAGTCGGAGTTGTCCGTTTCCCCGGGCGGCGCTGGCGCCGCTTGTCCAGAAATTCCAGGTTTCTCCAGAGGAGAGCGGCGTGGCGCCGCGACAGAGAGCGCCATCACGTGCGGACAACTGCGTGCGTCAGTCGACCAGTCACAGAGTACCCATCCGATCGGTGCGGGACGGTTCGCGATCGGGTAGCGGTTTACCGAACAGGCAAGAGGAAAAAGTGCGCTCCGACGAGCCTCCTCCGCGCGAGGAGTCTCACCTGGACGCTTGAAGGGAGATGGAAGGAGCGCGGGGGGGAACGGCCCGTTGACGGTTGACCGTCGTCGAGATCGAGAGAGTGCGACGCCGCACCGCACGCCGCGCGGAGGACGCGAACACCGCTTACCGCAACGTACCTGCTGTACGGCGAACTCCAGACATACAGGCTCGCCACGTAGACGATCGAGAGCGCTAAGCACGCGAGGATCGGGAAGACGCAGGTCGCCGAGATATCGGTACTCCGTTCCGCGGCCTCCATAACTCCATAACCGATGTCGGTCGTCTGTGTCGCGCTCCACTGCGGAAGGGGAGCTCGGTAATAAGCCCCGTGGCGTCGGCGGAGTTTGCGGGGAAGAGAGAGATAGATAGAGAAAGAGAGAAGCGCCGCAGCCAGGCAGAGGGTTGAGTGGCGGGGTGACGGGACGGTATACTGACGGTGCGGGTCGAATGGGGGGTGGGGGGTGCACGGCACGCACTCGCGCGGGGCAGAAACTTGTCCGATTGGCGGCTGCCCTCTGGGCCAGTCGGCGAGCAGATACCAAGAAGATGGCCGCCGTGCACGGTGGTAGTGTCGCTATTGTGTAGTGTATCCTAAGATTTTGGCAGCTTCTGCCGTGGGTGTCCGCCGACTAGGGTACCGCGGCGGCTGCCCGATCGCCGGGGACGCCGGGAAGGGTACCGCCGGACCTCTCGCGCCCACCTCGCAGCCGCGGGAAGCGCGACGAGCCGCGATCGACGGCGGAACAGGAGCGGCAGGAGGAGGCGGCGGTGGAGGAGGGGGCGGCGGAGAAAAGAGGAGGAGGACAACGACGGCAACGAGGACGGACACGAGGACGACCGCCGAGGGCCGCCGACGATTCCGACGACACGAAGATGCCGAGCGCGTCGTTCTCGTCGTCGCGCAGCTACGTGCGGAGGTCGCGTCGGAAAAACACAAACAGGATCCCCTTGCCGTCGAGAACGGGTAAGCGAGTGAATGAGCGAGCGAGGCGAACGCGCGAGACGAAGAAGGAGCGAGTGAAACGAGACGAGAGACGAGTACGAGTGAGCGAAGAGGGACGGACCGAGGGAGCGAGCGAGAGAGCGAGGAGACAAAGACGGGTTTCCGTGTCGCGGCGGCTCTCCGTCCAGGAGCCCCGTCCGCCATCGGGAACCGCGTCGAGATCCCGAGGCGTGGATGCCCCGCGTGTCGGCGACGATCCCGGATCTCCACCGTCTCCATCGTGCCTTTGTTCCCCTGGAACTACGAGCACGCGCTGCGTTTCCTGCTCGCTCCGCTGTCCGCCCATTTTTCTCCGACGACTTGTTCTATTTTCCCACGATCCTCGAGCTCTCTGGCTCCCTTTTCCGTCCCTTTTCCCCCCCGAAACCTCGCTCTCGCTTGGAGTATATGTAATTCGGAAAGGTGCTGAAAAAGAGGTGACCTCAAACTGTCTGTGTCCAGTGATTTAAGAGTTAGGCGTAATCGTTATAGCAGTAATTGTGATGTAGCGGGGAATAGGCTGTTCGCGAAACATTGGCGTGCCGCGGCTGCTCCGTGTATTTCTACGCGTCGCGGCGCTGAGGTTAGGTAGCGTCGAATGTGGCAAAGCTGTCAATCGGAGACGGCTCGGGACTCGGGACGACTCGGCCTGAGTCGCGTCGCAACTCGCACCCTCGCAGCTGCAAGTGACAAAGGGACTTTAGGCAAACTTTGGCCGACGTCAGATGACAGTCGCGTGTTTGACAGTTTAAACGCCAGAACCTCGCAATGCCGTCAAATGCTCTGGATCCGGATCCGCGGCCCCTTTCGCGAATCGCTTTTCGGATTTGCGGGCAATTTCCGATTGGCAGCTACTAACGGCCATATTGCTTTTCGGTATTTGTGAATAATTTCTGATTGGCGGCTGCGCGTCCACGCCGTCCACGAGAGCGGAGCACGGCCGTGGACCCCGAGAGAGGTTGCGAGTTGCGACACTTTCTTTTTCTTTTCTTTCCGGAATGAGCTGCGGAACGCGGCGTCTCTTGGCAATCTTGACTCTTGAGATCGCGGGCTCGCGGATTCGCGAGTAAACAATGGAGTCGAGCAAACGGTACGGATCATTTAGGATCCCCGTAAATCCCGTCGGCCTTGAACGAACGCGAATCGGCGGATTCGCAAAATCGTAAAATCCCGAGTCGCACGAGGAGACGCGAAACGAGGGGGAGAGGCTAGGCGCCCGCCGCGTCCTCGCCGACGGGGAACGATGAGCCGTGGATTGCGATAACGTGTATCTCGCGGGGCCCCGCGTGTCTCCGGGGCTATAATATAATAAGGGTTGAACGACCCCACACGGCGATACCGTCGAGGGAACGCGACCCTTATTGTAACGCAATATCGCGAGCGAAGCCCCCTTCTCCCTTTCCCCCTTCCTCCCCGCTCTCGATTGGAGAACGTCTGCTTTTGTGCGCCTCGTGCAGAAGCGGTCCCCGCGATTCGCCGATCGTATCGATTCGCGATCTCCGCTTCGCGATCAATCCGCCGGAATGTCGGCTCCGGAGTCGCCCTCTCCCTCCCCGCATTCTTTTTTTCTTTTTTTTTTCTTTCTTTCTTTCTCTCTCTTTCTCTCTCCTCGCTTCGTTCAATCGCCGGCGATCCAGCTGGAACGCGGCGCAGCTTGCGGGATACGCGTCGATCGGTGCCGAATTTTCCGGCGGCCCGAGAGAGAGAGAAAGAGAGAGAGAGAGAGAGAGAGAGAGAGAGAGAGGGAGCAGCCGAGGAAGAAACATTGAGAGGAGGAGAGCAGAAGCGAGAGAACAGACGGAGGCAAAATGGGAGGACGAGAGAGCAAACATTCTTGAGGCGTTCGAATATTCGGAGAGGTTTAGTTATCATTAGGCTGATTATTCGCACGCCAGGGTGATACTTGAAATTCTTAGAAAAGTAGAAAGCAATGTATATCCTCTACGAGAATTGTAGATTGAAAAATTAATTAATTAAACTCGAATGTAACACATAGACTGTTATAGTTGGCACTCTCAAGTGAAACTAGATAAGAACAAAAACATTAGTATAGTTGGCACTCAGGTATTCGGATATTTGTATTACATTGTGAAATTAGATAAGAATAAAAATGGTGTCACCCGATAAAACCTTGCTGTCGGTTTAACCGTGACGGGTGTGTTCGAGAATCTCGAGATTGCCGAATTTAAATCGCTCTCACAATGTTCACCGACAGACGAGGCATTTAAAGGAGCTTTTTTGCAGAAGGACCCCCCGACGTCTGTTACGCGGTATCGGCGCCGGCGGTGCGCGGTCTCGAGTGATGAATTACCGGTGCTCCACTTTCGCGCGAGAGGACTCGGCGTGACCCGGAAACGTGATCGAGAGTATCCCCGGGGCCCCCCGAAATCGACGCGCGCGTCTCTCGCGGATCGTGCGCTGCGTGCGTCCGCCGCGTGTGTCAGCCAGCTAGAAAGTGAAACGTCGAGAAACGCTGTTTACAGAACGAGCGGAATGGGAGCCCCGCGCGCGCCACGACGACGACGACGACTCGCCCGTGGTATCGCGGTGCCCCCGTCGACGCGATAACGATTCGGCGACGAACGGAGAGAGACGGTATAGTCGGAGAGCACCGGGCCCTATATTGTTCACGGGCTTCAGATTCTGTCAGCTTTGCGCTTTGGCGTGCCGGCGCGAATTTCAGTCTCGCGATAACGGAGATCGCAGTTGATAGAACGAAACATATCGCGCGTGCTCGTGCATTCCATCGTAATCGCGTTACGCAGAGGCGCGTTATTGGAAAAGGTATACGCGGCGCATTGAAGTTTATTGTATGTACGATACGCGCTCTTTGACTTTGCGATACGTTTGAAACGTTGAAAAAAAAAATTTGAAGCGGCGACTCGTATGTACGTGCCATTTTCGTTGTTCGTGATTTCGTCATTGCGCATTGACGCGTAATTGGATTTGCGTGTCAACAATTATATTGAAATACACGTAATCGTAACGTTGTTCTTTATTAACGGATTCTCCATGCGGGTTTGCGACATTATATACACTTGACAATTTATGCCGCGGCATTTGTAAAACAAGGCCACCTCGTGTCACCATGCAAATTTCTCTAATGATCCCTGGCTTGCTATAAATTACACAGCAGATAGCGAATGTTTGCGGCTACAAATGCCTTTTGTTTATAATATGATATACAACTGTATTAATATGATGTACAAGTATAATGTTACACAAGCTTATTCATGTTCGCGCAAAGAGACTGTATTCGAGAGAGATTGAAGAAACGGAAAAAGAGATAGAAAAATCAGAGAGACTGCTTTTTCTATCCTCCGAATTAAATTTCTACAAATCTGCGGAATAAAAACTTCCTTCTCTAAAACGGTCTTTTTCTCTCTTTTCAGGAAACTTTCAGAAATTCTATCATCTTTGAGAGGTTTATGAAAGAAGTGTTCTCTCTCACCTTTTCTTTCTTGTTTTCCATTTTTCTAATGATCTCGTTTTGTGTTCTTAGCCGAGCCATGCGATCTGCCGATATCCAATCAGCTCCTTCCAGTAGTAGTTGGCGGTGGAGGCGGAGGAAGTGGTGGACGAGGCTCGTCCCCTAGTGTATCCGGAGTGGCTGCTCCCTCCCCGTCACCTCAATCGCACTCGTCGCCATATGACCTGAGACGAAAAAGTCCACCGCATCCAGATCCGGCGCCCGGCACGAGTTCCGCCCTACCGCCATCGGGTGGCATTGCCGCTACCTTCGGATCGTCGTCCCTACCGGCGAGAAAGCGTCCGAGACGGACATGTTCGCTGTCCACGGACGGTACGTCTCAATATACGCGATTACTAACGTTTGACATGTGGAATTAGAAATTGCTGTGTGTATCGAAAGACAAAGGATTAACATATAATGGTGGATGTATCGTAAATATTAATGTTTTCGTAATAGTAATGATATATATGCAACGTAGAAATTCCAATGCTCCATTTAACATTGTGCTCATTTCTTGACACGTGGATCTTTAGAAATTCAACTCTGAATTCGCTAAATTTCATTAGATTCTACTAATTTTAATTTCTCACGGCAGGTATAAACACTAACACAGCGGCGCATTACCTCCAGTACGAGCTACCGGATGAAGTGCTGCTCACGATATTCAATTATCTTATGGAGCAAGATCTTTGCCGGGTATCGCAAGTCTGCAAGCGTTTCCAAGCGATCGCGAATGACACGGAACTGTGGAAATCGCTGTACCAGCAGGTCTACGAGTACGATCTGCCGCTGTTTAATCCAGCGCCATGTAAATTCGAATTCGTCTCGCCGGACGAGTCCGAGTACCAGAATCCGTGGAAGGAGAGTTTCAGGCAGCTATACAGAGGCGTGCACGTGCGGCCTGGCTTTCAGGACTTGAAGTTTAAGGGCCGTAACTTGCCGTACTTCAATACGGTTCAAGGCGCGCTGGACTACGTCGATGAGTACAGGAGCAACAGCGCCTCGGCAAACAGTGGGGCTACAGCTGCGGGCGGCCAGGGTTGCTGCAATAGCAATTCGCAAACAAGCGGGGAGGACACATCGACGCAGCATTTGGTCTTTTTACACGCTGGCACGTATAGAGGCGAGTTCCTTGTGATCGACAGCGATGTAGCGTTGATTGGTGCCGCGCCAGGAAATGTCGCAGAGTCCGTCATTCTGGAGCGAGAAAGCGAGTCAACGGTTATGTTTGTGGAGGGTGCAAAACGCGCTTACGCTGGACATCTCACGTTGAAATTCACGCCCGATGTCACGAGTACGGTGCCCCATCACAAACACTATTGTTTGGAAGTTGGCGAAAATTGCAGTCCCACCGTCGATCACTGCATCATCAGAAGCTCGAGCGTTGGTAAGTGTATGCGTAATGTTTTTATAGACTGATATAAGATTGATGAAAATGTTTTAACTAAAATTTAGAACTTGAGATTTGGAATTATCGCCGTAGCAAAAACTTAAATAAATCTCTATGACTTTATAATAAAATTATTACAAGATATATATGACTGTCCAATATACATTACAATCTTTGAAAGAATAAAGCAAGTTATTTTCAAAAATTCCATACTTTGTTCAATACACAATATAAATAATTTAGAAATTGTATTCATTAAGATTACGTATTTTTAATTTTTAGTTGGTGCAGCGGTCTGCGTGTCAGGCGTGGGTGCCAATCCGTTAGTGAAGAATTGCGACATATCGGATTGTGAGAACGTTGGATTATACGTGACCGACTACGCTCAGGGCACATACGAGGACAACGAGATCTCGCGGAATGCCCTCGCTGGCATCTGGGTGAAGAATTACGCGAATCCCATCATGCGACGGAATCACATCCATCACGGTCGCGATGTAGGAATATTCACATTCGACAACGGGCTCGGTTACTTCGAAGCTAACGATATTCACAACAATCGGATAGCGGGTTTCGAGGTGAAAGCCGGTGCTAATCCTACCGTTGTTCACTGCGAGATTCATCACGGCCAGACTGGCGGCATCTATGTACATGAGAATGGCCTGGGACAATTCATCGACAACAAAATTCATTCGAACAATTTTGCTGGTGTATGGATCACGTCGAATTCTAATCCGACTATACGTCGGAACGAAATATATAATGGCCATCAAGGTGGAGTGTACATATTCGGCGAGGGCAGAGGTTTGATCGAGCACAATAACATCTACGGCAACGCACTAGCTGGTATACAAATCAGGACAAATTCGGATCCGATCGTCCGGCACAACAAAATACATCACGGTCAGCACGGCGGCATTTACGTGCACGAAAAGGGCCAGGGCTTGATAGAGGAGAACGAGGTGTATGCCAATACTTTAGCAGGCGTGTGGATTACAACGGGTTCGACGCCCGTTTTAAGGCGAAATCGAATTCACAGTGGCAAACAGGTCGGCGTATATTTTTACGACAACGGCCACGGAAAATTGGAGGACAATGATATTTTCAATCATTTGTATTCAGGAGTACAAATAAGGTAATTGTCACTTCCGAAAGGGTTGTAAGCTGAAAGTTTTGATGTTTAAGCGAAATATAACGGTAAGAAAATCGGCTAAAATCGGTGTTTCTTCTCCAGGACTGGCAGCAATCCAGTAATACGCGGTAATAAAATATGGGGAGGACAAAACGGCGGCGTTTTAGTGTATAATAGTGGCTTAGGCTTACTCGAACAAAATGAGATTTTTGACAATGCAATGGCTGGCGTCTGGATCAAGACAGACAGCAATCCGACTCTTAAAAGAAACAAGATATTCGATGGACGAGACGGCGGAATCTGTATATTTAACGGAGGCAAAGGTAAAGCATTCTCTTTAGCACGATTTTGGTAATAACTTTCCAGTCGTTGACTAAGTGATAAATATTACATTTAAAATTCTTTTAAATGATTTTCTTTTGAAGTTAAACATATTTTGTCTGTTTTTACTCAAATTTATACTGGCTAAAGAAAGTATCAATACATATTAAAGTACATTGTAAGTTATTGATCTGAAAAATTAATGATTCTATAATAATTTTCTAAACACTGATTATTATAAAAAGTACAATAAAAATTAAGGAATCCTTGCATGCAGATATAATGGATGAGATTGAATGCATTATGTCTCTTTGAAAATTAGACAGAATTGTGATTTTTGCGCGTCTCGATACAGGTATTTTGGAAGAGAACGACATATTTCACAATGCGCAAGCGGGCGTGCTTATATCGACGCAATCGCAGCCGATCCTGAGGAGGAACCGGATTTTCGATGGCTTGGCAGCCGGCGTCGAAATAACTAACAACGCCACGGCTACCCTGGAATTCAATCAAATATTCAATAATCGATTCGGCGGTCTGTGTCTAGCGAGCGGGGTGCAACCGACGACTAGAGGTAAACACCACTCGCTTCCGGTGGCCAATTGCCGGCGCTTCTAACAAGAAAATATCGCACGCGCTCTTTTCTTTTTTTAGGCAATAAAATATTTAATAACCAAGACGCGGTGGAGAAAGCGGTTGGGAACGGCCAATGTTTATACAAAATCTCTTCGTACACTTCCTTCCCCATGCACGACTTCTACCGTTGTCAAACGTGCAACACGACGGATCGGAACGCGATATGCGTTAACTGTATAAAAACATGTCACGCTGGCCACGATGTGGAATTCATCAGACACGATCGGTGAGCTCGTACGCTTGATTCCGTGCATTATTTAGACGCGCCATAAATGGAATAACTATAATGTAATCGTGTGCATTAATATTTCTAGATTCTTTTGCGATTGCGGCGCCGGAACGTTGAGCAATCAGTGTCAGCTGCAGGGCGAGCCTACGCAAGACACGGATACCTTGTACGATAGTGCGGCGCCCATGGAATCACATACACTTATGGTCAACTAGGAACTAACCTAAAATAATTTAAACAATCAAACAATGTTTAGAGCCGTAAGTCCAGTAATATTGCGAGCACTCGCAGTATATGAATCTCTTGCCGAGTTCTTTATAATAATCTTCCCTTTGTACTCGTCTATATATATTGTGTTTGTTATTCTTTAAAGAAATTCTATTTATTACGATGATTTTGTTTTTATTGTTAATATCTAATATATTACGATGCAATGAATCACGTAAATCGCTGTGTGACAGTAATATTATTTTTAAAGATATTGTAAAACGATCGTCATTTATTTTTCTTATCGAAATTGCCACCTTTGTCTACCTTATATTATTAAGTGTAATTTTTTTCCTCTCTTCTTTTTTACGAGAATATATTACGTTTTTATATCAACGCTTATTACATCATATTACGCGCAGATAATAAATTTTTTTACAAAGAAATTATATTCCTTAATTTATATACATTATTTTGATCATTCAATTGGTTATCTTTCTTCTGAGTCTATTTGAAATTACGAGATGAATATTGCGAATCCATTAGTTTTATTGCAAATGTTATTTCTCTTTGATTGGTTCTTGTTAAAGATTTTTAAGAGAGACGATTCTTTCTGTGGCCAAGGCTGATAAAGAACTCGGCAATCAAATCGCCAAGAAGGCGATAGTAATAAAATAACAAAGAAAGCCCTCATATGTGTAAAACATACAGTATCATGTTAGGTATATCAAATTAATTTAAATGTGTAAACGAGGGAAACGCTAGGCTGATCGTAAATCGAACTTTTCACGTGACCCTTTTTACTGAGATTCTACAATCCTTAAGATCTTCATATAACAAGAGTGCAGTGCTGTAAAAACGAAGGGAAGGAGGAAGAGAAACATGTGTATACGCCATAATGACACTCGACGCCTCATATTACGCTCTAATGAACTGCTTAAAACTCTAACGGAAGCCGCGATAACGTAGATAGGACGAATATAAGTTCGCACAGTGTGAAACAATGTATCCGGAATGTAAATTGTATATATCGAACGCGAAGCAGTAGTAACGCCGAGAGCGAATAATATAATCATATTATCTACTTTTGAACAGAAGCATCAATCCACAATGAAAGAACGTAAAGCGTATAAATAAAATTTGCACTGTAATAAAAGGGGACTTAATCGTACCAGTGTATAAAAGGAACGCAAGCAGTGCGTGTGCCGTACTTGAAATTTCAAAACTTAAAATCGAATCATTTCACAAATAAATAAAAAGTAAAGGACTGTAAACCAACCGGGTCACGGAACGTCACGATCATTTACGTATTATCAAGTGCAACTTCGTTGATTTGTCGAATCTATGTGGTACAAATCTCGAGGAGAAAAAAACGAGAGGGAACGTACAAAGAGGCCGGGAAATCAACACGATGAAGATCTGCAAGACACACCGGAACAAATGTCTAAAATATGTGATATACAAAACTCACACAGGTGGAATAATCAAAATAAGAATAAACGTGCTGCTAATTTTTCGACATAAACATACCTCGTAATTAACGCGTAACGATTCTATTAATCGCAATAGTGAATTATGTGATGGTCCTAAGTTGCCCCCCACACGGGCGAAGTGCATAATAAGGACAAGATATAAATGTTGAAAACTAAATTGAAATCACGAAGGAAAGAGTGGAAAAAAGAGTGCGTATACGCGGGAATGTACGACGGTGTATACCAGTGAAAAAAAAAAAGAAATAAATAAAAACGAAAGCAGTTAAGCGTTCGAAATAGAAGATGTACTGTCCGAGGAACAGTTTTTAAAAAGTAATCTCGAATTTTTCAGAGTAATCAGATTTTTTTAATTATTACGTTAGTGAGTAAAAGAAGTCTAATTACCTTATTGTAACATGTAATTTTTCCGGGAGCGGCGCGCGCGCTCCCGTGCGAGGAGAGGAAGCGCCTATTAGCGATATAATTTTAGACCGAAATCACCTTTATTTACGCAAGTGGTATACATATATAGATAAGTAGAGAGGAGCGGACTGTCGTGAGGCATCATTATTGTGAATTTTGTTCGGAATTTAACAACGTAATTCGTTATTCTATGTGTATATTCTGTGGTATCTTTTGTATGTCGTGTACGGCAAGGAGGCGCATGAAAATTGCCTTTCAGCTTACCGACTCAGGAGGATAATATATAAATATATACATTTGTACATATATATATGTATGTGTCTATATATATATGTATATAAATACATACATACATATATAAGCTGTATAGCTTAATGCCAGAACATGTCGAGCAAAAGATCCGGATTTAATTTCCGGACTGCTATTCTGAATATACGACACTAAGAATTTTGGGGAATATTTCTGATATATGTATATATCAGAAATATTTTCTACATATATACACATTCAGTTACCTTGAGATTAAATTTATTTTTTGCAAACTTTGTATCAGAAATATATGGATATATACATACATACATACATATATACATACATATATATATATATATATTTATATACATATATCTCTGATACATAACATATATATGGTATGTATATATCTACAAATAGTACTGAATGGGAGAAGATACTAAGTGAAAGGCATTTTTCGCAGCGTGTGTTGCATTAAATTTAAAGGAGAAAAGATGAGATGTATATCAAATCTTTGGGTTCTTGAGTGATATATCGTATGGTCTGTTGTTTTGTTTAATAATTGTTCATTTGACGAAAGTTTGTGGATCTTTTTCTGTCCGACGTTTGAAGCGGAGGAAAAACTGCAGAAGAATGCGGCGATGCAACGGTACGCGATTAAATTATATTAGGTATATTGCAATTATATATCGGGCGCGCACTCACAAATGTTTTTTTTTTTTTGTTTTTTGTTTTTTTTTTCTTCTTTCGCGTCGAAATTATCGATCAGAGTTTACGCCGCTCTCTAAATTGAAAGTGTGATCGCAGAAATTTATTTATCAGATTATTTATCACAGAATGTATAAATTAATGATTGAATTTGAACACTGGATGTTCTGTGTTATCTTTGGATCGAATTATTTTATTGTATACATGATATGTGTTGCAGAGATGTATGTATATGTAAATACATTCTTTCTTCATCTTTTTTTTTTTATTTTTTTTCTAATCATACGGAAAGAGAATCGCGTGCGCACGTGTACACGCCCGCATTCTTCATCTCTCTTCCGAGGGAGAATAAAATGAAACCCTCGGAGGTATAAATTTATCATCGTCCTTGCAGAGCCGTTTTTTTCCCCTCTCCCGAATACGCGAGGGGAGCATTTTTCTGCGATTTCTACCTCCTCATATACGCAGCAAGAGAAGGAGCTTCCCCGTCACAGCGATACTGTCACTGCTGCTATCTATTTAGCGATTCAGCGAGACTTGTCTAAATCTAACGACATTGAAATTATATTAATAATTAATAATTAATATTACAAATTTGTTGAATATCCTACAAAATTTTTCCATCGACGAAAACTTGTGGTTCATTTATCATTGTAGCAAGATGATCCGCGATATGGTTTGTGCGAAAAACTCCAAAAATATCGGGCTGAAAAGATGTTGTTAATACAACAAAAGTGCCTCGAGAATATACTATTTCGTGATTCTGTAATTAGAATTGTAGAAGGCAATTTCTAGCGAGCAAGATTAGCGTCTCCCAGGCAAGTCTTTTTGCTGTTCGTAGTATAACAACTAACGAAACTCACCGGCGACAGTGACAAATTCGGCCGTGTCGGCGAGTTCTTTTTCTCCGTGCAGTTCCCCCAAGTATGTATGTTGAGTAATGTCTCGAACACATTGTTTTTGCGCAGCAGCCGTGTATATATGTATGTACATTGTAGGATGAGGCAGTAACCAAGCGGCGAGCGATTCGTGGGCTCGTATAATAACTTCCCGACTGCTTCCACACTCCGCCTGCTCGAGCGTACGCGTTTTACGGCTTACACCCTCGTGACCTAAAACTCCAAAACAAAAGGGAAAAAACGAGGAAAGAGGGAGAAAGGAGAAACACACACGTACGCACTAGACGCGAGAGATAGGTAAAAATAGGTTTGCACAAAGAACTTCCACATAGGTACATACAACACACAAACACACATACATATACACACACACACAGTGGGTCGAGACTTTCATATTCGGCTGCGGCACGATTTCAGTGTTTCTCTGTTTCTAGTTGTTGAATGTATTAGAGATAAGACTCGATCACAGCAATAGCAAAGCCCCATCCTCCACCCCCCCCTCCCCGTCCTTCCCAGTTGTGTTTGTCATTTCCACAGTTCCGCGTGTAAGATCCGCTGACGCTAAATAGAGCTTTATCGCACGTTCCCACCAAAGTGACGATTGTCGTTTCACGATATGTTATGCGAAATCTTGAGAGTGAGAAGAGCGCGTGCATCTTGCAACAGAAAAGAAAGGAAGAAGAGAAAGGCTGAATAAACGAAAATATTTGTATCTGACAGGAGTCGAGATCTAGACGTGAAAAAAAACCGACGAGTGTGAAACAACATAGCAATTACGTTGATTGTGCGTGCCGGATTGTCGAGCTAATCGGCTTAGTCGCGAGCAATGAGCGCGTTTCGTATAAAGTCTCGAAATGCTGCAAAGCGTCAATTGTTTCGGACGCCGATTATCCTGAACGCTAATTCTTCCGCACGATCGATATTCAAGCAAAAAAAAAAGAACGGGGAAACATTTTTTACTTTATATTCTATTGAAACGCTCTATTTTTATAGAAAATATTTATGCGGAAATTTATATGAATACTTTTTCATATTTGTATCATGATTTTGTTTTTCAATATTACACTTTGTTTGTGTTTTTCTTCATGTGAGAATTTTGCACGGCTAATCAATAACGGATATGTTATGTAGGTCGCCCTCTCTCTTCCCCATTTTTTTATATTCGGATAATCGGCGTCTCGCCGTGTACAGGGTGTCTCGAATATTCTAAAAATATCTTGGTTTAAAAAATGCAAAAAGAAAATACGTCAGGCACAAGTTATTAAATTTCGAGGATTTAATCTCACCAAGAATCTCACATACGATACATTTATCGATGTTGCGCACAGCGAGATAAATCGGTCTCTCTTCATCGCGACTCTTCGATCGCTCCTTTCCGCACAAAGACTGTATACTTGCACCCACCGTCAAGTATCGGCTCTCTCGATTTTCCGTCAGCAAGTACTTGCCATTATTACGTTAGTTGCCATAGCCCCATACCGGTGCGGTAGAGAAGCTAGGTAGATTAAGAGCATACGAAGATTGTTGTGCAAACACACGGATCCGCAAAAATCATAGAAGTACTATAGTGTAAATATTAACTTGACCATTCTATATATTATATATTATATATATATATATATATATATATATATATATATATATATAGAATGATACATATACAGATATATATATATATACATAACGTAATGATTGCACGATTATATGAAAAAATATATTATTGTCGATTATAATTTTTATTTTTTTATCCTTTATTGTTAATTTATGTATCTTTTTCGTTTTATCGGAACGTCGGGAAATGTATTCGGTCTATCGAATTGCGTTTCCTTTTGCGTCTATATAGGATAGAGGAAGAAAACGAGAAGGAGGTCGAGCGTCTTTTGTACGATCAAATAAACGATACCACCAAATAATTACCCCGTGGCAAGTAGATTTCGGTCAACCGGTTAGATTTACGGAGTGTGACGTTTAAAGTCGCGAGCGAACGAAATTTACCGGTACCGCGTACCGACTCGAGCGGCACGGATGGAAAGAGGGACGAGAGAAAATGGGTAAAGGAAAAACGTAGGTCGCGCTCCTTCCCACCGTGATTGTTCGTTTAAGACTGCGATTCCTCGCGCGTGATAATTACGCAACAGTTAAGTAGCATGCGTTAATTGCTGGAGAACCGTATTAACGCGGCCATGCATACCACGATTATATTACACGCGAAAAATCTAATTTCGTCACGTTACGCGAAATGTCACGGAACATATAAAACGACAATAAGAGACAGCAGTTTTGCTCTTTGTCATTATCTATTAAAATCGCATATAAGGCGGATTGTTCGGGTATCGCACGCGTGTGGTGAGATAAATAACATTGCGCAATATACAATATGCTAAATTTCGTACTGTAGCGAACATAATTTCGTCTTTGATATTATCCTGCAGCACGTACGTATAATTTACCTTTTTTCTTTTTTAATGATTAGTTAACGAGTTAAAATCACCAGAAATAACTAAATTCACATTTTTACAAGAATTACCTTCGTGTGCGGAAAAGTCAACCTTCGATCGACCGAGACAATGAATGTATTTGCAATGAAAGATTATCGTAAAATTTCCGCAAGTCGCGCGAGGAAGAATGAGTCGTTTTGCAAAAATGGTCGTTTCGTCTCCTATTATTAACTGTCATGCAAGAAAGAAATTGTTTGCAACAAAAAGAAAAAGCGAGCGACCGCTTTTTTATAGTTTCGTGCTGATCAGAGATCGCGAGACCGTTGCAATTTTCACGAGATCAAATATCGCTACTAGCTGCACGCGAAAGTGATACCTATGTGTGTGTGTGTGTGTGTGTGTGTATGTGTGTGTGTTTTTTCATGATAACAGAAACAATCCTGCGATAGCCGTAAGGTTTATTTTTCCGTATCTGCGACATCGAGAGAATTGAACTCGCTGGAGTTACACCGGGTATCAATCTCCGATGACGAGATGTGAAACGGGATCGCGATCGTATCGAATTTCAGTCGGACGCAGGATTGCGGGGGAGGAAAGAAAGGGGTGGGGAAGCAAAAGAAACGAAGGGATGGTTTTCGCTGATGTTGTACGATTCCGCGCGACTCCCCCATAAAATGGCCTTAAAATATAGTTGATGTTTAATATAATACATACGAGAAGCATTGTAACTGTTGGATGGATATGTATCTTCGCGCGATAGATAGAGAAGCGTAAAATTCTACGTTTATTTTTGGAATTACGCGAATTTCGACGCGAATCAGAATCATGCACGAGCGCACGCAGCCCCTCGCGACTAGTAATAATTAAAGATCGCATCAAAGGATCATTTTTCGCGAGATTATTCTTCCGGTTCATATTTCAACGTCGAATGCGGTTCTACGACTTCTTTCTCGTCAAGTATTAATCTTGCTAATTAAATAATCCCGATCGATGTACGGTTGCGCAGCTTTAGCGATTAATTAACGAGACTTAATTCGCGAACGCGAATCTGAATTCTGGCACTGAATCATGACGAGCTGGATTATGATTTATGGGGATGTAATTGCACGATTTGCACGCGAGGGATGCGTGCAAGGTGTAACGAAAAAAAAACTTTGTTCTTCCAAACTATATGGAAGTTTCTAGTTTTCACGAATCACCAGTCGTGAAAATGTCGAGGATTCGAATCGGTTTAATTTCGATAAGCTCGCAAAGAATTTCAAAACAAATTTCGTCGAAATTTATTTCGAAATATATGAATGCGAAATACATAAATAAATTTCGAGAACAGAGGCTGTATAGGGACGCAAAAGTTATTTGTTTACGACGTGCGCGATGAAATGACGATTGGCGTAAAATAATCTATTTTTCCGTAGCGCGGAAAATTGGACTCGTCGAAATTCTACCGTTTTCCGCATTCCGCAAAGTGTACAATATCCAAATATCTGTAAATATTATGCGCGTGTGTGTGTTGCGGGGGTAATCTTTATGAGGGTTAAATCGAGCAGGCAGTACAGCGTGCCTTTCTGCCACCCCCGAAGGATAATCTTTCAAGATAGACCTTTCAACCCTTAACCGGCGGTGTACCCTTTTACATGTATAATATTTTCACGTGAAAGGATCATAAATTACAATGTTGAGGAAACTAATAATTTACAGTAGACACGATAATAATGGGATAATTGAGTAATGGGTAGATCAAGACTGATAACGTATCAAATTTCTTGACATTTTATACGTGACCTATGTATGCGCTTCCGGTTAAGGCTCACGAAGCCTTTATTCAGTTCTCCGCGAGGCTCGGACGAAAAAAAAGTAGCGGGGCAGAAACTGTTATCACCACTTTCACGCTTATTACATTGTAAGGACGAAAAGGAGGGAGGGACTATTGTCACCACTCTAGCATTTATTACGTCGTAAGCGAGCGAGCGAGGGCTCCGCGATGGAACGAATATAAAATTCAACGATAATTTAATCGAGCTCAGCGCAGTGCCAATTCGTTTAACCCTCCGATGCATTTTCAAGCACGTCGGAGATAACCCCGGTGCATCGTAATTTTCCCATCCTTTCTTTTTTTTTCTTTCGTCGAACGCGCATTATAAATATTCACCGTTTCGTTCATCAGGATTTTTTAAAAATGTAAAAATCCAGTTCAATACCTTGGGAGCAAACGCGCCAATTGGATTTTTCCCGGAGGAAAAATATTGGCTCCAAAAGTTTGCCTAAAAATCTGGCGGATCCGAAGGTAGAGGCGGGCGCGAAAATCTGGGACACCCCGTGTAACATTTCCTCCTTTTTATTTCGCGGGTCACGGAACGGCATCGTCGGAGTCTCGCTCCCGCTCCCAAGGTATTAAGCTATGTTCGGGACTTTTCGCTGTATCGCGTTTCGGATCACGGTCCGACGCTAACGTCGCGGACAATACGGGGGACTTTGGCGTTCAGCCCGGTCCCGTCCGAGTTACGGTATCGCGCGAGGGAGCTTCCTCCCACCGATGAAAATTATATTAGCCGGAACTTTGACTTCGCGGCGCGCGTCAGGAGAGGGGTTAAGACGAAGCCGTAATTCAGCCGTAATATCTAGCATGAATTTCCCCGCAAAATCCGCGATCCGTGTTCGATGTAATCCGCGTTGCTCGCTAATCCCCCTTTGTTTCCGCTAAAGGCTCCACCGCGCCGAACTTGGCGAACCGACGGGGACGAGGTATATACGAGCCGGTTGCGCCAACGTTGATTAATCGACCGTCCAAGTATTTTTCATTCCCCTACCCGTTTACAATACAGGGCCATGATCTGGAATGAGGCAGCTAAAATCGCTAATCGGAGTCAGTTAGCCCCCGGATTGACCGTTCGCACCCGCGTCAATTAATAACGCTCTTTGTGATTAATTGTACCCCCATATCGCGCCGCGTACGTTGTACCGAGATACTTCCAAAGCCTACTGACTCATCTTTTGTCTATGCATTGCGGATCTTTCGGTCGACCTTAACGTAAAATGTGATTTTATACGTCAAAGAAAAATGTCTTCATTTGTCGCTAGTTTGCAAACGAAAGGGTGATTTCCGCGCGGTACGAGCTGCGTTCCGAGAAATCTCACTACTAGAGCCGGCGAGTTAGGTGCGATCGGTACATTTACCGTTTCACGTAGTTAAACTGTCATCGTAGTCACCGTTATCGCTTTGCTATCTTTGTCGTGGATAGGAACGTCATTTTCTCTGAGGTATATACTTCTCGGTCTAAGGGCGAATTGTTAACGAGAGTTAGTTGGTCAGTCGGTCAGGCGCAGTTAACAAAGCATTCTTTATTCATCCGTGTTATAGATGTGTCTACTATGTGACTATAAACCGGGACAGCTCGAGACTCAGAATAACTTCATCAGGGCTGCATGCGACCCTCATGGCCACTCGGAACGTCGGTCAATTATTAAGCATACGGTCTACTAATGTAGCGCTCGCTGTTTACTTCGCTCGCGTAGGATGATTCTTAATTCTCTGTGCTTGGATGAAAGCGTATAATTATCTTCCGAAATGCATTCTTTCAGATAGAGGAATGCCGTGAAAAGAAATTGGCTGAAATACGCATACACATACGTATATATATGTATAATTTATTAATGACTGTGAGCGGAGAAAATCTAGTGTCAAAAATTTTTTACAGTTATACCGCGACCGCCAAATGAAATTAATTAATTTTTAATTAAATATTAAAAATTAAGGTTTTTACAAGCAGGAAATACGATACGCGATGAACCGAAAGAGAAAGAGACTTTTAATATATTCTGTAAGGGAATCCCGCGTAAGCTTGGATTATTTCTTTTCATGCCTCTGCAATATACATCAGTGTTTGTGGAGCATCTTTGCACGCTTCTGGAATAGCAACGTTTTTATCGATCCCGGTAGATACGATCTAAACTGTTAATTAACCAAGACTGACGGGGTGCGATCGATCTTAAGCTGCTTTTCTAGCAGGAGAGAAAACCCAAAGTGCTAAAGCGCAAAGCGTTTCCGGTTTGGGACGAGGCAAAGCGCCGCGGACTCTACGGATAGCACCGGGGAATTGATTGCAACACGCGAGTCTCCCGCGTGCATAAATAAATCGTCGCCCGCAAAAAGTTTCAGCCTTGCTCTGATTCCCATAGAATGCAGAATTTCCAGCATCTATATGCGCGATTCCCTCGATCGCGGTTGAAGATCGGTCGATCCGCGATCGCGGGTTGACGCGAGAGGGAAATAAAAATCGAAAGCGGAATCAAAAAATCGGCATGACAGTTTCGTCGACCGCGATCTCGATCGCCCTGCGAGAAAAGAAAACGAGTAAAAAATACTCTTTATTCCGCAAAGCGAAACTTATCGATTTCGATCTTCGATCTCGGAACTAAACTCTTTCGGAGCATGGGGGACTTTTTGCGCGTGGCGATTTGGACGAAAGGCCTATTTCAAATTCGCTCGTCTCTCCGAGCGAGCACCGAACATTACAATAGCGGGTCGGCGTCGCGACGGAAGTGCATCGAGCGAATCGATGCGAGAGAATCGCTTACGCTGATCGCTCACGACGGGAGGACCATCGAAGTGTACAGTACAATACGTACGTGTAAGGCTAGGGTAAGAAGTAACGCGATTAATGTTTCACTCCCGGCCCGATGCAGCCGCTCCCGTTCGTTGCGCAAAGTGCTGGGTACGCTTTCGCGTCCCTTTGGAGGGCCAAGCGCTTTAAAGGGACGACGATGGGGCCGCTGACGTGAGCGCGGCTGACGGCTCCGAGCGCGCCTCGCGTCGGGAGTGTCAATATTTTCTCGTGCAGTATACCGAATATCTCTCTCGCGCAACACCTAAATCGTACATTCTGAGAGAGTGTTTAGGAAATAAATAGACGATGTATTTAGGAGACGGGAACGGACGATCGATTTTGTCGCGCGCGCACGCACTGCCTTAATAATTTCGAGAGAAAATATATTCGTATGTTTAATTATCTGTTTTTTTACAGAAGATACGCAGTCGACGAGAAAAATGACCATTATTGGACTGGATGACCGCATATATATCATATTTGTCGCGTTTATTTGAAATGACAATTAATCACTGTCGATCCCTACCTTCACCTGCTTCACGCAACAATTTTTCAGGAAAATAGTTGGAATAATGATTCACGGCGCAACGCGAACCATTAAACCGGAGTTAATTAACCGTGGCTCGCGCGCGCGACATAAAAGCCGACTGCATCAACGTCGCTTTACGCTCGGCTAATAGAATTTACCTATCTCCGCTCGCGTTACAGTTAAAGGCTGCGAGAAGGGGCGGAAAAGTCGTAAAGTCGGTCACAAAGGGTGTTTAAGGCGCGGAAAAACCTTGACCCTTTCATCATAAATCACTTTCGAGCGGGTCACGCGGTCTTGCGCCGAGTCCGACGCGGCGCGATATGGCGGTGTCGCTAAATTGGCTCATTTGAGAGCGCTTAATGACGCGTACGCTCGCAAAGGGGGGGTGGGAAAAAGGTTTGGGCGAACGGCCAACCGACCCCCCTCTCCCCATCCCCCTCCCCGACGGCGGAAACCCTTAGAAACGCGGCCGCCGGGCCCTGAACGAGGCGGTTCGCGTGATCGGACCGGGGCCGCCCCACGGCCGCCCCGGTGTACCGTAATAAACGGGGAAGAAAAAAAATATGTGCACGAATTACCATGTGTCTCGCATACCACTATACTCTAACGACAGCATCGATAATGCTCTAAACGATATAAGTACCTAAACGACACACCGTTTAAGCCGTATCCAACCCGTAAATCTCAACTCTAGCTGCACCAAGTGCCATAGTCCATAGGTACACGATTATGATTACATATAGAACTCGATATAGCGTCAGCAGCTGATCACGAGAGAAAGCGAGCGAGAAACATAGAGAGTGTGAGAGAGAGAGAGAGAGAGAGAGAGAGAGAGAGAGTGTGAGGCAGAAAGAGAGAAAGAGAGAGAGTGAAGGACAATTATTAATTGCGCGAGCAATTAGTTCTACGATTACCGTGACTGCACGCAGAGAGCGAAAGGGGGAAGAACCGAGTGAATGAGTGAGGAAGGTGGCGGGACGACGGTATAAGCGGGAGTTACGTTTTGCCGTCGCGACACGTGACTCGAGAGATCCGGCGACAGCTCCCGAGAAAATCGGATATATAGCGTTCTCGAGCGTCTTACAGATACACCAATATATGCGACAATACACACCTTGAGATTGATTGATTTCCGGTCCGCCTGTCGCCTCGGTTACTCTGCACCACATCCCCTCTCCCCCCCCCCGGGATACACGCATCCGTTATTGTACATTACACACACGCCGGCTTATTTTTCGACGCCGTTAGTCTGCGATTAGATTTGCCGCTTCCATCCCCGATCCCCCGTGACTCGCGAGCTACCCTTAAGCATAACGATATGGTGAAGTTGATGAGAGATAAGGAGAAGAAGAATGAGAGCGAAAGAGAGTATGTGTGCGTGCGTGTGCGTGAGAGAAATGCGCGTGAAATAAGAAATTTCGTGGATGGAACGAGACGATGATGCGTGACGTCTTTGCGAGAGACATTATCGAACACTTGGAACTGTAGTAACAAATTGCAATTGTATGTTGTAAACATTACTATTTCAAATATAATGCTATTATTAACAGAACATATACGTGTGTGTATGTGTGTGTGTGTGTGTGTGCGTGCCTGTGTCGCGGAGAGCGATGAATCACGCACCGTTCTCATTTCATATTGACGAGTTACCTAAAATACATATATATCATGTGAAAAAAAAGAGGAAAAAGAAAAAAAAATCCCGAGCTCGCTGATGCTTGCCGATGGAATGTTGCGACCAAATGCGACGTTTCCCCGGTTCGTACAATATCGATTTAGAGCGGATGTCCCTTTTAAAAGCTGACTGACGTCGCGACGAGCGAGAATGAAGTCTTTTTGGTTCTTTTTTTGGCGTCACATCCTTCCCCGTTTTCCCGTTTCGGAACGACGCTCGAATATTCTTAGAGATCTCGCCCGGTTTGCGGGAAAGACAGCCGAGATGAATGATTATGCAATCCGGGTTAACCATGTCTTCCACCTATTATAGCGTACCTCACGAATATTTTATTCCATTTAAAAGGGTCGACCCCTTTCCGATAAATATATCGACTCATCAATTCCCTTTGAGTTATTAACGATCGGAATTACTCTCTCGGATTTCCCCCCCCCCCCGTCGCGAAATAAGCTTAACTTAATAAAATCTTTAATTTGATTTCCAACAGACTTCGCCTTGATACAATTTTAATTTCAGGTTCATTTACGGAGAGACATTTAAAGTTAAACGTTAAAAATTCACGGTAAATTACGGTCTTTGCAATCTTGGCTCAGAAAAATGCAATTTCGAATTTTTTTATTAAGATCAAGACTTTTACCGCTATCTTTCTAAAGGGAGGATATTCTGGGACACTTTGCACGTCAGTTTTAATACTCCCTCCTCCTGTCCCTTCCTCCCTTCATCCTTCTGTCTCTCTCTCTATCTCTCTCTTTTATTCCAATCCTTTCGCAAAAACTGTCCAATTGGCAGCCTCATTAAAATAACTAATTGTATCGCGAATTACACAAGTGACATAAATGTAAACGAAAATGAATTTATCGACCAGAGAGAGAAAAATATCTTTAGGCGATATCTCGCAGGATTATAAAGACAGGTTGACGTAGATGGTAGATTTTATTTTTTACCGAGAAATACGTGACTCGCGTGTCACGCGTATAAATAGGTAGGAGTACGCTAATTTTATTCGTTGTAATAAAGATTTACGCCATTTTTACGTCAGGCAATGCGCCATGCTTGGGCTATACTTCTATTTTAGGAACGTATATTTTTATATTACTGGCTGCGCGAATATAGTACTCTCGTAAAAGAAGAGATAGAGAAAGAGAGACAGAGAGAGAGATAGAATATTATATACATATATTATATTTAAAACTCTTCAAAGGATTAGAGGTAATCTATGCCCGGAATTAAAAATGATTGAAAAC
Organism: Temnothorax curvispinosus; assembly: GCF_003070985.1. Lineage (NCBI taxonomy): Eukaryota > Metazoa > Arthropoda > Insecta > Hymenoptera > Formicidae > Temnothorax > Temnothorax curvispinosus. The sequence goes on along the minus strand of NW_020220590.1, from coordinate 465,124 downwards.
GACGTCTTTATCCGGTGGATATTTTTTTAAATATGAATAGATGAGTTAAATAATAAAACGTCAGTTTTTAATAGAAAATACGGGCAAATAACACTGACCATTTATTAAAAACATTGAAAGAGTTATGAAAATACCGATTCCGATAAATACGAGCGTTATTCAAATAATATATACCTTCACCGGTACCTCTGATCTCCCTTTGTTGACGACAGCGAATAAATTTTAAAATATTCCGCTGTATCGAAAATTGTAAAAAAATGAGTGCCAGATACAATAAAGACTGTGCGGGATATCTCGGAGGATTATAGCCTCATTTCCCGCATTTCGCGCGATCGATTCCCTTTTCGAGACTCGATGAGTTTCTCCCCGAATTCATCGAAACGCTCGTCATGCCAGTAATTATCGGAATTGTAAAGAATAGAACGCGAGGGTGTGGATGAAATACCTAGCTCTTGGCGGACGTCTCGTTAGAGGCTCGTAAAACAACGCGAACAATGATAAACGTGCGGGCGCGCGCCTCGGAGGATCTCCGGGCATTTTTAATTACGCCTAAACGCGTAACGAGGTGCCGGGGCGCCGCGCCGCGTGAAAAATTCTCGACCTATATCTACGATACGCCGTTTCGCCGCGCAACGCGACGTACCGGCGCACGAGGGGGAAGAAACACTAAAAATAACGAAGAGGGCGAGAGTGTAAAGGCCGGCCACTCGAGGCACGCAAAGGTCGATTACGGGCGGAACGAGTGGCGAGTATCCAGGCATCAAATCCTTCTGCATAATTCCGCGCGCCGTCTTCCGCCGACCTTATAACGCGCCGAAACTTAAAGCGGTCGTCCGCGACCGTCCGTTTTCCTCGGAGCGCATATCTCGCTCTTCCCGGATGAAATAAAACCCATTTTTCTCATTTTCGAATAACGCGAAGCGAAATAATGAGGAGAACGCGGAGGGGGTGGGAGGGATGGGAGGAGGGACAGTGCTTCTCGCTCTCGCGGAGACCCACGACCTACGACCTACATAATATATAGGTCCGAGAAAAATCGAGGTATAAATTGCTTGCGTTTCGCGCTTTGATCTTGCAACGATTAATATTTAGATAGCGAGATTAATATGTGTCCCGATATTCACCAAACATTTATTAGACGTTTATTGATGTATCGTTATTGAATATTGATTTTGCTACACACGGTGGAAGAGGGAGGGGGTGTGATTCATTTACCCAGTTATACCTCAAAAACCTGGAGGAAACGACGCGTAGACGACGAGGGTTTAATTAAATCGCTCCTCCTAAAAGCGTTTTCAAATATAAAGGTAATATATATCGGGCCAGCATTGATCATTAATATACACGGTAATAACGAAATTGTGTTTCCAAAGGTTACACGCGGCCGATTCGATTACTCATCCGGGACGATCAACCTCAAAGTGATTGCCCCATGTCAAAGTAGCTGTCGCTTTAAGTATACGCCCTGCCTTCCGTCTGCGTTTCCAGCTACGACCTGAAATTGCGGTATAAATTGCCGCATAGAAAGAAAGAGAGAGCGAGAGAGAGAGAGGGCGAAAGAGAAGGCGAAAGGAGGAGGGTGGCGCTTATGTGCTCGAATTCAATTACACATGAATGGCCGGCAGGCATGAATATTTTCGCAACGACGCGCGGACGCCGACGTTGCAGACAGGGCTCGTCTTGGGCCGCTCGCGCGCACATAGCGGCGATGAATCCGATCGATCGGCCCCCACAGTCACGCTGACCGACCTGCCGTGTTGCCCTGCCTCTCGCGATTTCGATCTATCGAGTGCGGATATCCGCAGCGCGCAAAATTGCGGCCCGCTCGTAATTACGTCGCCCTTTCGTCGATCGGCCGTATCTTCGTGAAACATTCACGCGTGTCCATCGGCGTCCGGCGCCCCCCCCCACTCCCCCCCACTCCCCTCTCGTCTCTCGCTCCCCCCGCTTTCCTCGCCGCCTGCACCCGAACCTGTGTGTCGCATGAAAAAGAGATCAGCACAATGCGCATCATTATACGCGGGTAGAGAGGCGGCACGCGATCGATCCACGCCGTAATTTTGCGAAAAGAAGCGTGCCAAGGGCCGCGCGCGCGTTCCCGTTCGAAACGAACGAGCGCGAGCGGAGTCGCGCCGCGCCGTTTCCGTCACCCCCGCGTCGTTGAATTCACCGCGCGGTCGTCGATTCCTTTCTATTTGTGGCACTCTTCCGGGTCCTCTTCGCCACCCTTTTCTACTTTTGCCTTATCACGTTCCATTTTATTCCCCGCGCTCGCACCATACCGTATAATTCAATTTAACTTCATTTAATTTAGTCTCATTTCGCGCGCTGCCCTATCCTATTCCACTTTACCTAATTCTGTTTCATTTCGGCCTCTCATTCCCCCCATTTTATTTTAACTGATTTTATTTTGGCCTGTTTTGTCCCCCGCTTTATTCGATCCGCGTTTGATTTGAATGTGTTTTATTTTATTCCACCGGCGCGCGGCGCACACCAGCACACCGGTCGAAAGGACGAAAGGGAGAAAGAGAATTACTATCCTCTCGGCATTATTATATTCGAGTACAATAAAACGTCGATTATTGCATACGACAATTAAATTAGTTACATTTTTTTACGGTTGCACGTCGATTGCACGTCGTTTTTGCGTTCCGCGCGCGGTGCGGATCGACGAAGCTTCCCTGCCATTTAACAACGTTAATTTGTGCAAACGCAATCGTCGTTTAATTCATCTACCTGCATCGCGTAATTATTCCGGAATTCTTTTTTCTCTCTTTTCCTCTCTTTCTCTCTCTCTCTCTCTCTCTCTCTCTCTCTCTCTCTCTCTCTCTCTTTCTCTTTTCCCCTCTTTCTTTCTCTCTTTCTCTCTTTCTCTCTTTCTGCAGTTTATGTCCGGCAACAGAGCGACAATTTCGAAAAGATCGGGTCTTGCATTCGACACTTCTGGATGCGGGTTTGGCGGTGGCGTTAACGATCGCCCTGCGGAAACGCCCAAAGGCGACGGCAACCACGTTTCGAATCTGACGCGCACGCACGCACGCACGTACGCACGCACGCACGCTGACACGCACGCGACACCTCACCGCTTTTCGATTGACACGCGCATCGTTATGCATACCGTAACGCCGAACACCGTAGGAGCTGTCGAAGTGGGGCCGGGGTAACAAGTCAATTCGCCAACGACTTCGTCACCCCGCGCCGCTTCCCGTCAGGTGGGCGAGGAGATAATAGCGGAGCTATAATTCCACGTTCACTCCGTTCCCGGCGCGTGGTCGAGTCAATCGAGATCGTGGGCGACGAAATCCAACGGGGAGACGCATGTCGGCATGTCTGCGTTTTATTTTAATCGGCCGGCTAATCGCCGGGCATTTCAATGACGATTTTCGACGAAGGGGATTAAGAAAGTACGACGAACTGTATATTTTACACGATTGGATTTTCACGAAAATCCGAACGATCGTCAAGTTCATATTGTCAGTGGCGTGCGTTTAATGAGAGATAAATATTGACGCAGTTAGTTAATATTAATCATTTTCGTTACGATGCACTTTCGCTTATTGAATATTTAACGCGTTAAATGAACATGCAAGGTTGTGCAAAGAACGGAGTAATTTTAACAGTTTTCCATCATCCATCTGTACAGTTTTTTTTTTTTAATAACGTAAATAAATTGTTTGGAAAATGAGTCAACTATCATCCTCAAGATATATCCTCAACATTTATACTTGCAGCTTGTTTTTGCAAGAAATTCAAAAGTCCCAAAAAATTATTAATTAACTTTTTTTCTTTAATTATGCCATTATCTCGATAGACTCTGAAAGGAAGGGACAGAGCATATTAATTCGTATATCAATCTTGTGATCGGAGGCCTTTTAAGGGCCATAAATGCCGTAATATAATGAAAAACGCTCGACCCTTCTTGTATCCCTTGGACGTATATAACTTTTCCCCCCCCGTATTCAGATAACTTCGGAGTAGGACATAATATAAAATAATGACGTTATTGATATCGACGATAAGCGCCACCCGACAGTTTAAAGGACCCCAACGACCGAATATTGAGCCACCCCTGTCTGATTCCTCCCCTAACATCGTCTGCTCGCGACATAGCTTCACATTCACAAAGAACGTCTCGTCACGCTTTCTTATCCTTTAAAACGTCGTAAATGATTTCCTGCTCGGATAATCTCCGATATCTCTACATTTGTTACAGTTAATTATAACGGCACTCGAACCGATAAATCAATTAGGACTAATTAAATTATTAATTTGCTTGTGTCACCTAAATTTCTATTATTTCACATAAAAGAGACGTCAAATATCGATATCTGATCCTAAGTGACATTTTATGATATTTAACCTAGCTGTCATGAATATTGATTTACTACCCGAAAACGTGAATTAATTACTAACAATAAGTGCAAAGCTTAATATATTACTCAATTTTCAGGTAATACAATATAAATATATTGCGCTACGAAGATAGCTACTGTCTATATATAATCTCTATTTTAGGTTGCAGGGGAGCTTTTCTCCGTAATTGCCTGATATTACAAAACTTAGTTCGAATTAAATCAAAATTCAGGTCGCACAGATGGCGAAAGGAACTCGCGCATTAACATTTACCGCGTTGCAAAAAAAAATTGCATTTTTATTAAGAAAGGTATTCAGAGGCATGATGTATGTCATCGATTTATCGTTATATCTAAAGATTTCGCCAGATATATTTTTTCATGCTAAACTGAAGTGAATTACATCATAGACATAAGGAGCACAAAAAACTAGGACGATTTTTTAAAATATACCATGTTTGTTCGATGAATGTTGCGAATATAGATTAATGATTTTCTTGTTAAACGAAATAATTCGAAAGCAGATAACTAAACATTCATTTTTAACTATTTTCGCGTACTAAAATTGAGCCGATGTCGGATATTTATTTTAAATTATCCTCACAGATGACTTGTTTAACGGGATGTCGGGATAAATAAATTTACTTTACAGCGTGAATAATTTGATAGAAAAGTGATACATTATTGCTTTTGTGCCAATTAAATCATTCAACTTTGTCACGCCGTAATTTCCTCGCGAACGACATCGTTCCGCGGATCGTGGTTCGACACGAGGGCAAGCGGGGAATTCTCTCATTCGTGAAAAACCGTAATAGCGCGGACAGGTGTTACGTTTACGTGTGACTCGAATTGCCGCAGGACGAGAGAGAGAGAGAGAGAGAGAGAGAGAGAGAGAGAGAGAGAGAGCAGAAATTTTCTCGTTCATTCGTTCGTTCGCGAGGCTCGTAATAGCGCGAGCAGGTGTCGTATTATACGCTCCTGTGTCTATCGCCCACCCTTAAGGCATCGTGACTTCGCTCAGTAAGGGCGAGACTATTACTACGCAGGGTTGGATTGGATACGGGGGAAAAAAGCCCCGGCTTCCAGGACATTAGATGATCGCGCTCGTTATTTTTTTCCAACCGGAGCCTTCTCCGCTGTATTATCTTGGCCTACCGTTGACGCTTCGTCCCTCTCTTTCTCTCCTTCGTCTCCCTTCGGAGGTACCTCGTAAGACAGATGACCTGGTCATTTCACGCGAGCCACTAAATACAGGGTGTGTCCTATCGATATAACATGGGATACGTAATACCGCGGAATGCGCGGTAACCATTCATCTCTCTCTTTCTCTCTACGCGACTCTTGAAACGACTGTTTGAAAGAGAATTCGATTTCGTGCTCTCGCCGAAGTTAACGGGCCACAACGTTTTGCGCATCTCTCCTGCGGTAGATCTTGCACGGCTTGCGAAACTGGCTCACCGTCTCTCCTCACGTCGAACTTCAGAAAGTCATTTAATAATTAATTTCTAATTAATTTCGAGACATTTGCTAATTGACTTCTTACCTCGGTCGAAAAAGCCGATCTCCTCGGGATCAACCTTAGGACTTTCGACGTTGAACATTCCTGGTAATTGAAACTGCGCTAAAATTGCTTCAGATCGGCACCTCGACGGTGCATAAAGCAAAAGTCATTATTATCCATTAGTTTATGCAATCTATATTTGAATTTTCAAGGCTGAGAGTCAGCACACAACTTCGCTCTCGCTCAACTTTCCGCGAAAGAAAAGTTGATCCACAAATTTGCCGAGAACATCATGCTCCTCCAAGTTTGATGTAAACTTTATGAAACACCCCGTATACCAGCTAGATCCCGGTGCCTCCAATTTGTTTTCTCATGAATACTTTCCTCCGATCCTGGCGACGACGGCGTGAATGCACCGCTTGCGCAGTCGCACTCGCAATAAATACAGACAGTCGTCAGGAATGTCTGTGGATGAGAGTTTTAGGGTAGACCTCGATCACTATCTTAATTTAATTTCCATTAATTTTAATGGACATTTGTACGAAAGGACAAAGACCAGAATTGTAAAAAGGAAGGAATATGAGTTGATAAAATTCACATTTTCTCACAATTTATTAAAGTGACATTATTACATCAATAATACATAATGAAACAATAATATCATGAATTATAGAAAGGCTTTCGGACTCTTCTCAACCCACGAGCAAAAGTTCTAAAAATTTCGAGAGAAAAGCTGATATATCCAATAGCGTTACAAAACAAAACGTGAGATCGAATCGCGCTCCTAAATTCCGCATCAAATATATTCTTCATTGCATCACATTTCTCTCTAATACTACAATTACATAGATTAAAGTTTCAACTGCTTCGCGATCAGTCGCTCGAAATAGAGCGACAGCAATCAATTCTTAACGTTACCGGTCGTCTAATTTAGCTCCAACTGGCGTTATTTCGCGATGTCAAAATCAAGCGAGCAGCTAATGGGACATCGAGCATCAAAATACAAAGGAGCCAAACGACGATCCGCCTCGACGTTTCGCGTCGAGGGAAAGCTCGCGTTGAATCTCGCAGCAAGATAACGGGGGTATATGTACGTCGTCGGTCAATTCCGGGACACCCTATGGCGCGCCCCACGCACGGACAGCCCTGCGCGGCAGCGCGCTCGGCACGTTCTCCGCCACCGCCGCCGCCTCCACCACCACCGCCACCACCGTCGGCATAGGGGGTTGTACATCGCGCGGGCATCGAAACGCGTCGAAACGCGAGGCGGCCGGATCGGACTGACACGCGAATCGATCGGCGCCCCGTCTCTCGCGCGCGTCGTCGTCCTCTCTCTCGCGCGCGCGGCGGGTTATAGCGGCGTGCCCGCGCGACGAGGAAGCGTGCAGCGCAGCGCAGCGCGTCGCACGCGACAGCACGCGTCGCGGAGAACGAGGTGTTTCGCCGTCGGGTACGAGGGTGTGCGAGGTAGATCGTGGGAGCGAGAAGCGCGGCTGCTCCTGCTCGCAACACCGGCTGAAGCCGTCGCGCCGCGCCTCGCGCCTGAAGGCGAGAAATTTCGTGAGAAATTCAGCCGGTGTCGTCGACCCGCCACTGCCAACGCCGCCGCCACCGCCGTCGCCGGTCCGCGATCGGACCGCGATCGTTATCGAGATTTTCCCGCTGCGAGTGAGTGCGAGATCGCCTGGGGAAGAGCGTGAGAAACGGCAATTCGCCGATGGGAACGTCGAGATTCAGCGTCGGTAGCCGGCCCGGTTAAAACGAGATGAACGGTTCGCCCCGAGGTGCGCGTGTGTGATCGGTACTTCCATTGACTGATTTAAAAAAAAAGGGTAATCCCTCACAGGAGCACGGAAGTTGGGACTGGAATTTTTTGGAGGGGAAAACTTGCGAGCGCGATCGGCCGTGCGCGATTGTCCGGTATCTGCTGCGAAAGAAATCGTTGGGCTCTTATCAATTACTGTTGTCGAGGGGCAAGACGAAAAGAAGATGGAAAAGTGAAACCCCCAAATTGGTCCTAAATTAGCCGTTGAATCTTTGAGAGAGGTTCAACGAAAGCGGGGAAAGGGCAGAGAAACGAGAACGATCGTGTATGACTAACTACTGATGCGGTGAAATTTTCACTGTCAAGAATAAAGCAGAACGATTTGCGTCAATGAAAAACGGAACCGTTGTCGAAAAATAGAGTCGATTAACTCGAAAGCGAATTTCGCGAATCCACCTCGTCGGTTTCGACGATTTTGCCGTTTTTTACATGTGTTTTATATCGTCGTTTTTTTTACGGGCGATAGCACCCCTATACATCTTACATTTTTGACGGTCTTTTCTTCGCGGAAAAAGGAAATCCACGAAATAATACGAGGGGGAATGATCGATCACGGCGGAAATTGAGGACCGGTGGAGCAACAACGGAAGTATCGTGCGTGTGTCGAAGTGCACGCCTCGTGCAGCGCGGGTCGGCCGATCTGTCATCGCCATTGTCGAATCGCCTAACGGCGGCCCTAAGCCCCCGCAGGGAGGCAGCCCCAGAGAAGGACGATAATCCCCGCGGAGAAAGGCGGTGCTTCGTCAGGACGCGTTGCGCCATTTCAGGTGCGAGCCTCGAGCCTTCCGCTCGAGTGCTTCAGCGTGCCTCGGCTGCTTTAGGCGAGAGAAAGAGAGAGCTTGCTTTCTCTCTCGCGAATCACGCGGCGAAAGAAAGCGTTCAACGGACATCAAAAGACCCGGTGATTAATGAACGCGGGTAATTAAGAAACATTAAGGAGAAGGCTGCCGAAGGACTCTCCTCGAGATCCTCGTACTATTCGGAGAGAGCGTGTCGCCCTCCCCTTCCCCCTCCCGCCCCCGTTGCGCCCACCACCTCGAGAGGATCCTCGCCGGAGGACATCGCCGCGGGGTTGACGGTGGGAGGAGGCCGTCTACCTTCGAGGTAAGAGAGAGAAAGAGAGAGAGACAGAGAGAGAGAGGGAGGGCAGGAGAGAGGAAAGGAGAGAGAGAAAGAAGAGGGGTGGGAGGCCTTTAGGGGTGGAAAATCGTTGGAGAATACCGTCGCGGTGAAATCACTCCTCTCGAACGCTCGCGAGACGATCAGACCGCGAAGCATCCCCCGCCGGGGGCCCGTCCTGCTCCCTTGCCTGCCTTTCGCCCCCCCTTCGCCCTCTCGCCGCTTGGCTGGAAGTGGTGGAAGTGGATGTCTGATCTCGGACGGAATGACAATAAGACTCTCCTTTGATTAATCGACGGAACAGACAGAAAGAGAGAGGTAGAGACGGAGAAAGAGAGGGGATATAAGTGAGAGAAAGAGAGGGAATTAGTCCTCTCGCGAGACGACGGATTGTTTTGCAAGTGCTAAGAAGTTCCGGCTGTTAACACAGAACTGACTGAATATAACTCGAATCGAGTAACTTGGACATAAATCTACCGACTTGAAACCGAACGACAATTTGAATAGCGCCGTGCATTGAGACGTCACGTCTCCCCATTAAGGCCGACAAGATTGTTAAAATGTATTAACACACCAACAACCCTCTCTCGCGATAACAAGAAGGTATTCCCCGGTATCGACCTGTGGATCGTCCGGAACGTTTCAACGTGATAAGATACGTGTCGGAGTGTAACGAGTGCAACGATTAATCAACTGATTAACGATTGTCCCTCCCCGACTTAAAGGATAAAGTTGCTCGACTAATCCTTTCGTTGCATCCGGCCGTCGAGGAACTTTCCAGACATAGAGCAGCGCGCGCGAGGGGCAAGGCGCGCGACAATAACGCGAATGAATTTGGGAGGAGACGGGATAAGTAGAGTGGATCGAAATTAGAATCGTGTGCAGCCCAGTGGAAGAGGGTCGGCGCTTGATCAGGCGGACCGGCCGACCCAAGCCAAGCTCACAAGCTGCACTACTGAAAAGAACTCATTTACTTAAAGAGATCGTTCGCATTACGGCCCCTCCGTCTCTGTAAAATTGTGTGTTACACAAGTCGCGGAGAATGATTGGACGAGGCGCGTCTCTATCCGCGAAACGCGACAATAAGACGTACACGCGACGCGTTAACAGTAAAATAATTTGTAATAATCGATCATAAAGCGACGAGAAATATCGACGGAATTCCGATGCCGGCCGGATGTTTTCAAATGTCCATCTTTATTTGAGCCGGCGACAGGCGTCAATTTGAACGGTGAGTAATCTGCGCCTCCATGCATCTTCCTGGACGAGTGACGAATGCGCCGGGGCGTAATCGACAACGATAAGCGAATACGTTAACAAATCGCAGTGTGGACAACGGGAGAATTTGCGCGATCGGGAAAGGACGGACAGTAAGGTGGGCTGCGTGACGAAATCCTATTATCGACAAAGAAGAGTTTGATGGGCATGAGAAAAATAATGGTAATGTAGCAGCTGCAGCAAGAGAGCAATTGTACACCCTTAAATCCGAGGACAATAACGTTAAGCGGAGGGTAATCAAAGGCAACCACGTGAAAACAACGAGTAACAACCGCTGTTGAACTCGATATCGCGACGTAATAAAAAAAGACGACGATATATTTTAGCAACGAATCGATCGGGGAAAGGATAAAAATAGTGACAGTAATAGGTGCGAGAACGTTATCCTGAAATATTAAGTCGATGCAAAAGGTTTGTCCGTATATGACTTCTTATTTGTCTCTAGACATTATTTCTGACATTCTTTATTGCCGATTTTATCAATCTTAATAATTGCACGAAAATTCTCAAAAATTTGCAAGTTTAAGTATTATTTGTAAAAATTGGTAAAAATAAATTTTACGAAGGACTTTGCTTACCAACAAAATTTTACTATTTAAAAACATTTCTTTCTTACTTATTAACGCGCAAAATTTGATACAATTAATATAACAATTTAAAGAATAGCGCAATATGTATTTTGACATTCTAAAGTAACAACGAAAGGCCCGGCAATCCTTTTGCGCTGATTTAGCAGTGATATACAGTACAACGAGACTCGGACTATAGTCCTTATAAAGGGCACAGTGAAGGCAGTGCGGATTTGTCAGCCAGGCACTTCGATGCGCCTCGACAGCGGACGAGCTTCGAGCTTGAAGGATCCACGCGCGAGTCGGTGAGTCGGTGTCCTCTGCGTGTTCGTCGTCCCTGCACGCGCGCGGCCGGGACATAAGGAGCCGGCGGAGGCAGGTCCTTCCCGGTGTGGAATGACAATAAGGGGGCGCCGTACCCGCGGGGTGGTATTATGCAGGGGACGACGGATTTGAGCGTGCCACCCAAGTGCCCGGCGAAGGTGTCGCATCCCCTTCGTGGGATGGCACTCGGAACGCTGGCCGAGATAGCGGTGAGACTCGTGATTAGCGGCTACATATTCGCCGTGGTCGTCTACGTGAACGCCAGCGGCAACTGGGATAAGGACGATGACCTAGGTACGGCGGCGGCGAACTCGAGCACGAACCGGTCGCACGAACGATCGAGATTAACCACTTCCCTGACCCGCGCGAGCGATATATACGTATTCCTTTCGAGCGTGTCCCGAAATTACCGCGGTTATCCCCCTGGACTGGAAATCAATTTTCCCGATATTTTTCATTAACAAAGGAGATACGAGAGGTGTCGTCTCATTGCATTTTCTAAAATTGAAAAGTATAACTTTTTAATTGTGTCACGTTTTCCTGATGGCGACTCGAGCCTCAAAAGTCCGTTAAAGTAACATTCATTTAAAGTTACAACTCGTTATTTAATAACGAGAAATAATGTTTATCGATTCTTCGAACCTTAATTTCTGAAATTGGAGATACGTGTTTAATTTAATTTAGAATGAAGAGTTCTTCAATTGCTAAATTACTCGAAAACTATCGGTACCTCAATATTCTCGTTGGGAAATCGATATTCATAAGTCGGAGGAAATTGTAGCTGAAAAAAACTCATTTTGTGATTTTTGGGCACAAAACGGTCGTTTGTTATTTGTTTCTTTTTTTTTAACGAAATGTGAAAATGTGATAAAAACCGAGTAGGTTATAAAAAGAAGCGTATATGTGAGCGCGTATGTGTTTCACACAAAAAATATATTTTATTTCGAGCGTTATTAAAAAAGAGAAGGAAGAAGAGAAAATTGAATAATAAAAAAACAGAAAGGATGTTTTTTTGCGGTCGGTTTCCCGCAAAAATACCTGGGGAGGGAAGTGGTTGTGAAGCTATACGCGGTTAACGATTCCCGCTGCTTTTCCGTAGATCGTATTATTATTTCGTTGTGCGCGATATATCGCCGAAGATTAACAAAGAAGGAAAATTTTCCTTGATCAGAGCCCCACAATGGGTCCCTTAATTCTGCTGGTAGCTTCGTTTGCCGTGCACACTCAGCATGTCCGGCGCAGAATGGAACTCTATATGGCTTTTGTGCGCAAAATGGAACCCAATACGTATTTCATAAATGCATATTGAAAAGTGGAAAACTGACAAAGTCATGAAATTGAAAACTGTTAGAATCGATATTTACAAAGTTATCATTTTTAAAATAAAACTGGGTCAAAAACGCAAAAGCAAGGCTGAATGTGCTCCCTTAAAACGCGGTGAAATAGTAAATAAGTTGCCTGTTAATGCATATATACGGTTAATGCCTTGATGAAAAGTGCGAGGCTTTTACAAGTTTTGAATTTATAATCCATCCCGCTTACAGCCGTTTGAAAATTTTTCACTCAATTTTCAGCTTTTTTTCGTAATTACACGAAAACGGCCATATCTCTTATCTCAAACTTTTATATTCACAGCTATTTTCCAGTTGCATTCGCGCCTTGTCAGTTTTTTATTTATAATCTTCGAAATGCCTTCCGCATAAAAAATGACACGCGTTTAAATAGATGGAACAGATAATAATCGCGCTGATACGATGCTAAAAAAGATAAATGGCTCGTGGCATGTACATTTTTCATCGGGGCGTCACAAACAAACGTAAAAGCGATATCCTGCCGGAAGAGTTCGTATTCGTGTTACAGACGTCGTTCGATTGATGAAAATTGCGGCATATCGGAAAACGGGAAATCAGACGCGCCAGCTTGTTGCAATACCGGAAATCACTCGGAGCGTGAAACTTGCTCAAAGAAATGTTATGCGCGACGTAATTATATTTCGCGCTGCCGGATGGAAACTCTCCATTATGCGCGAAAACGAACTTCATTAGTGATATTTTTCAAGCTGCTTTCCCGTCTCTTTATTCGTAAGAAGCAAAGCAGCTTCCTTTTTATATGTCGCGCGCGGCAAAACTCTTTCTCGCGTCAAAATGGAATGTTAAATTGGAGGGAAATGTCTCTTTTAAGATATCTACACATCCTCGAAGCGACTCTATTTCGCGAAACGCGTAATGATATTACTCGCTCGTAGTTCAAGATCCTCACACACAGCTGCGTTACTCCAGGGTAATTTAAAATCACGCCAAACAATGGGAGCAAAAAAAATTTAATCTCAAGTTTTTCGCTGCTAAATCTCGTTTACCTGAATGGCTTGTGAGTTTAGTTTACTTATAATACTTCCTACTAACTTAATAACTTTCTACGTTCTTTCGTGACATAAAAGCTGGCGTTACAGCTCATTTAACTTATTAACCATATAATTAGCAATTCAAAAAACGTCGTAAGTTACTAAAACATAATGGTCTTTGAATTTACATTTAAAATTCAAAATTACATAATATTAAATAATACCTCCGTGCATTCGACAGAATTATTAACTCAATTATTAAGCGACCCGTAATGCTTGCCTCTAAAGAAAACAGACGAGGTATTGTAAGTAAAATTATTTAGCATTCAAGTTAATGAGATTTAACCAAGAAAGAAAAGTCGCACTGTTGTTTACAGCAAGCTTCAAAGAAACCATTAAAAATTAGAAAAATTGAAAAGATTTCGTGATTCCCCTTCAATCTTAATTTCAACCATTTGAACTATCGATTGAAGAAGATTATTTACTGCTCAGAGAAGTTATTAAACCACTAATTACTGTGCAATAATATCCTTTCGTAGATAATCTTTGGCTGTCTTTATCAATCACGTTGAATATGCCACGCAAGTGATATTTTCATCTCGGTTTAAAAAATTTATCTGAACCTTTTTTTTGTGTGCACGCGTTCAATACGTTTAACCCTTAAATGCCCCCTGGGGTCTAGCGGACCCCAGACCCTTTACAATGATATATATTTTCAAATGTTCTTGCCAAAAATGGAGCTCATGCTTCCATTGATGATAGTTAAATGATTGACCTACCCGTTTGTACACTTAGCAGTACTCAGTTTACTTAATTTTTTATACTATGTTGAAATTGAAATTTTAACAATATAAGCATTTTATTCTCTTTTCTAAGCCTTGAACAACATTGAAAAAAATTTTCATAACTAAAGATAAAAAAATCAATGAGTAAGGAGACATTTTTCATGCTGGGGTCTTTTAGACCCCTCATGTCATTTACGAGATTCTTGAGAGGTGTGGCATTTAAGGGTTAATAAATAAACCCGCTGATAATAATAAGTGCATGGTAAATAAATGTTGCGTTTGATAGATACGCTTGCTGCTTTATTTAATTAAATTTAATTTAATTCAGCTATATATAAACCGCGATAAGACACGCTAGCGTCACGGAGTCATTTCGCCGGCAATTAACGCGTTAACCACCTTTCTTCAACGTGTCTCCAGTGTCCACGTCTAAGGTCAGCGCCGTACTTGGCCGTACCGCCACTTTGCCTTGCGACATTGAGCCGTCCACGCGAGAGGATCGCGTCTACATGGTCCTTTGGTTCCGCGATTACGCGGTGAAGCCCATATACAGGTAAGCGCAGCTGGGCCACCTAGGAAAGCTTTTGAAGAGAGAGGAGGGCTCCTCAGGGCTCAAAAACACGTTAGAAAGAAAGAAAAGAAAATTCAGAATTATTCGCGAATTACTTAGAGAAGTGGGGATGAAATGTTACGCAGTTTCGATGTGCGGGGACGAGCGTTCAACAAGGCCCTGAACTGGTCGGACAGCACCGCCGTGGGACCCAGGGCCTACTTCATCACCGTGACGAAGCCGGCCGCGCTCTCGTTGGAGGCGGTCCAGCTGGACGACGAGGGGATCTACAGATGCCGGGTGGACTTCAAGAACTCGCCGACCAAGAACTTCCAAGTGAATCTCACGGTGATCGGTGAGGAAACTCATTACCGTAACGACCGCGTAACACCGCGCGCGCTCCCGGTATGATTAACTGCGGCCCCGCGGTAACGCGTAAAACGCCCCCGTAGGATCGTCTCGTAGTCCCGCGCTAACATCAGAAGAAGAAGGAGAGCGAGCGGAATTAGCTGCAGTTAACGTCGGCCGATATGCAGGGTCTTTTTTCATCTCGGCGCAAAGTTAAACTTGCCGGAACAATCTCCGTCCCGTCTCGCGCGGTTTCGCTAATTGAAGGGCCCGCCGCTGCGGCAGTCTAACCCACTTTCCTTCGAAGTTCTACGGGGAGGGGAGGGCAAGGGAGGGTCAGGGGAGAGGGAAGGGAGAGGATGAAGTGAAGGAAGCAGGGGATGAATTAATCGAAATTTCATTTTTGCAAGTTTAAAATTAACTTTCGCGAGCTCTCCTTAAAAAGTCGGACTAGACCGACTGGGTCATTATCCGTCAATTATGGAAAGCGAACCGCCGGTTCGCGGAATTGTTCGCAGTGCCGCCGCACCAGCTACTCATTTACGACAGTTCCGGGGTGCAGGTGGAGAGCGTCGCCGGGCCGTTTCAAGTCGGCGTGGAGTTCGGTCTGTCCTGCGAAGTGAGGGGAGGTGAGCACACTGAATCTGTATTCCGATTCGTCTCTTTGTGATTTCTGTCCTTTAGGATAAATTTCGTGCAAACACGACGAGGCTTTACGAGCCCTTATCTGTGCCTTGAACTTCCGCTCGCGGTTATTTACATTATACGCTCTCGGTTTTGCGCTTGTGCATATTTGACATCCCGCTATGAAAATGGTAAATCAACGTTATCGTCGCGGTTAATTATAATTTGGGACACGCAGTGTCCGCGCGTATCGAAATTTCTTTATAATCCCTCTTTACAATTAACATAATTAAATGACAGAGGACGGGAAGTGAGATACGGTATTTCGCAGATAAAGCCAAATTTCTCGTCGCATTTACAGTTTAAAAGTTGGCGATGAATTTATCATTACATGTGTATATATACAGGTAATATAACCACGCGTTCTCGAGCTTGTAAAATTTTATCCGTTAATTCCTCTCCCTGAGAGAAATCAGCTTTCTCATTAATATGTTTAGTCGAGATACGAATCTCGGCGAGAGAGCGACAAATTACCCGACCGGGGGCCCCTCTTTACGCGCTTATAAATCCCAGCGTGACCCCCGCCCCCCTCACAAGATCGCGTGAACAAATAAAAAGCGTGGAGATACCGCGGGGGTTATCGTTAGCAATTAAATACGAGCCCGGCCTCCAAGTGGCCGGGTATTACGCGGCCGCGCCCGATCGGAGACACCCGGTATTAAGGGTAATTATGGCCCCGGTGATTTGTCTGCTGTCACGCGAGACTGATCGACGACGAGGCGAGCGGGTGGAAAAGAGGGTAGGGGGGGGGGAAGTTAATTAGCCGCGTATAATTTCCGTGCTTTCCGCGCGCGCGAAGGGAAACCCACCCCGGTGGTGAGCTGGCTGGTGAACGGCAAGGAGGTGGACGGCAGACTCGAGGAGTTCGGCCAGAACATCGTCGTCAGCAAATTGACGGTGCCGCAGCTGCGCCGGGAACACCGCAACACCACGTACAAATGCCAGGCGGCCAATACGCATCTCATCCCGCCGCTGGAGAAGACCGTGATCCTCGACGTTTATCGTGAGTACCTTTTTTTACCCGATCCCACCTGGCCGAAGAAAATTTCCGTCTCCAGAAACCCTTGTTCTTCGGCAGCGCTTGATCTCTCTCTGGTTCTAGCCAACAGCGCACGCGGCGTGAAAATTTGTGGGAATTTACTTTTTTTTTTTCACGTGTGATAATTTTTCGTGCAAAAGCAAATGAGTTTTAAAGCTGCCAAACGGAGGAAATGTTTATATAAAAAGAGCGAGTGTCATCCAAAAGAGTTAAACGCGTCGTCCCGTTTGACACGCGATCAAAGCGTCATGCAGTCGGCCGCATTTCAGAAAGTCGCGCGTGTGTCGTGATCTCAATTAAACGAGGTAACGAGCACATTTGACAAAAATATGGCATTTATTTGCCGCAATATTGGTTGCACAATCTCTAATTACGCTTTTGCAAAGTTAATCAAAATCCCCGCGGCATTCAACCCGTTAATAATTCATATTAGTTTAATTTCGACCGCGGAAAGTAATCCTTTCGCGTTTCTGGTATCGGCTCGATAAATTATTGGCAGGTTTGTTGAAGGTAGAGGAACGGCGACCCTGGTGCGTGGATAACCAATGGCCCGCGCGCACCGCGAAAATAAATTCAGCTTCCTTTAATTATTCAACTTGAACAAATCTCGAACGAGCGGAATAATCGGTTCATTTTTTTTTTGCCCCTTTCAAACAATTTTATTTATATTAAAAGCGCTGTTTATAATCTTCCAAAATCGATATCGATCGGATTAACGTTAAATGCACTTTATATATAACTGTTTTAATTGAAAATCATCGCCTGCAATCTATAAACGCGATGAGACGTGAAAAAATTTAAAAAGCGATAGTCGTCACAGAGGTTTAGAATGGACACCAGGGAAGATTTCTAAGTATTAATTATGAATTCCTATGGACCTCGTGACTTTTTGACGCGGATCGTGTTGGAAACTTTTAAGGGAGCATAAAAAGCTACGATATTACCCGCGATATGGAGCGCGCAATAAACGCGATTCCGCCGGTTGGTTCCAGTAAAACCGCTCACCGTGAAGATACTGTCGAAGCTAACGGTCATGGAGACGGAGAAGGACTACTCCATCACCTGCGAGACGGCAGGCTCGCATCCCCGCGCACGCATCACCTGGATCGAGGGAAACGAGACGTTCCGGAACGGCAAGGTCTCGATAACGAAATACTTTTCTTCAAACGTCGATGTCGCGCACGTCGACACTTTTTGACACGTTCCCCCGAATTATCGCCGGTCCCCTGCAACTTTCGAACTGTGCCAGCAGGTAATGGAGAGCGGAAACGCGTCGATGGTGCTGAGTACCCTGATGTTCTCGCCCGTCCCCGACGATCACGACAAGATCCTCAAGTGCCGCGGCGAGAACCCGGCCCTGGCGGACGCGTACTTGGAGGACTCCTTCAAGTTGAATGTCGTCTGTAAGTGGCGGGCGCCCGTTTCTTCGGCGCCGCTTTTTATCACGCGACAAATCAGACCTCGATTACCGCGAAATCAATTTGTCGCCGATAACGTCCCGCGAGAAACGTTATATATATCTATAAAATTATATTTTTATATTTTATATCGCTATATTTTATGATCGTCTTTTAATAGCAATTCTTTTGGCATTACGGTATACGATATCGTTTATCTGGTGAGAAGCACATCTGCAATGTAGATAGAAATTATTTAAGCCGCAGGATGTCGAGAAGATATCTCGATCAATTGACGTTTATTGACTGTAACGATATTTCTTCACTGATACTGATTAGCAGGTAATAATTCAAACTCGGTCGAACGATTTAAAATCTGCACACGATTATGCCACGGTATAAATGGCACTCAACAAGTTTCGCCGTGTTTCTCCCGGTGGAAATGTGTGAAAATGGAAATCTGTTAAATTGTTAAATCCATTGTACGCGAATAACCGGCATGCCTTATTAATACCTTCTCGCTCTTTCGCGTTTTCCGCCGGCTTCAATATTTCACGTCCATTTTCTCGAAACACACCGAAATATTTCATTACGGTCGCGCCACGTGAAACATTGAAGAACCCGAGAAATTCTCCGCTTTCTCTTACAGTCCCGCCTAAGGTGCAGC
Source organism: Temnothorax curvispinosus (assembly GCF_003070985.1). Lineage (NCBI taxonomy): Eukaryota > Metazoa > Arthropoda > Insecta > Hymenoptera > Formicidae > Temnothorax > Temnothorax curvispinosus. Next base: position 446,345 of record NW_020220590.1, on the reverse strand, counting down.
TGCATCTGGGCAGCACTCTGAACGCGGAGAACATAAAGGAGGGCGACGATGTGTACTTCGAATGCAAAGTCCGCGCCAATCCGGAGCATCACAAAATTACTTGGCGCCACAACGTAAGTTCCACCTTCGGCAACGAACCCACTTTAATCCCGGTGTGTTTGCCTCCGCTGAGGCTGCAGTCTCACTTTTAAAATTTCGATCGCTCGAGCTTTGGCTCGAGCCACCAAACAGTTCCCGAGTTTTCTCAAAAACAAAAAAAAAAGTTTTAGTGATTAAGCGCGAAAAGCACACACGCGTACCCACACACACACAGCGGTCCGAAAAATACGAGATGCCCGAACTTTACGTTTCCATTCGCACGAGAATGGGTAATGACTTTTTTATTTCGATAAGGATCGGTTCGAGTCACGATACTTTACGACGGAACTTTTAAAGCGTTATCTGAAACTTGCGAGAAAATGTCAGTTTTACGAAAGAAAAAAAAAACAATTTTGCGCGGGAGGAGGGAGGGCAGCTCGGGAAAATTTTCGTCTCTTCATGTCATACATGTGCATTTACTTCTCCGAGCATGGCAAATATCGTGTCGCCTCACGTTTATTGCGTGGATATTTCGCGACACGACTATTCATAAACGGAAATAAACTTGGCATTTTCTTGGAAAATTTCGCCTCTACCGTCTCCGTAAAGCGGGAAATTTGGGAAAGGTGTATCGAAGCTGGGCGGAATATACATATGAAATATTTATACGGAGAAAGAGAATCCATTAAAAGGGAATCCCCCGGTAGACGGCGACGAAGACGGGTTCGCGCCGAAGACGAAAAGCTTTACACGCGAAATCTATTTGTCACGTTCCTTTCTTATTACCGAAGAAATATGGCGGAAAAAGCTATCGTTCTGGAATCTCTCAACCTCCGTGTTAAACGCGTTAATCCATCAATGACAGGGCGGCGTGCTGACGCAAAACTATTCCGCCGGTATCATCATGAGCACCCAGAGCCTGGTGCTGCAGGGCATAGGGCGCGACAACGCGGGAAATTACACGTGTCTCGCCAGCAACGATCGCGGGGAGACGACGAGCCCGATTGTGAACCTGAGAGTGCAGTGTAAGTAGATACGACAAGTTCGAATCGATAACAAGGACTTCGGAAAGTGAATGTGTAATCTCGACGCGAGTACCACGCCGGGCGATTCGAGGATGAATCGAATTTCAAATTGAAGGAGATCTCCGCGGATAGGGAAAACATTTGCGCCACAAAAAATTTACGGCGCACTTATATTATATTCCGTCACAAATAAATTTGGATCCTTGTACACTTGTTGTTTGTGATATAAACAATTATGAATATTAATATGAATAAATATATGCATTTATTTATATCACAAATTAACGGTGCGATTTATATATAAAAGTAAATTATTGGCATGTTTAATTATTAAAAAGGTATTATTATGGGAGAATTAACCTCCGACCTTTTCACTGCTAAAAGTTACATTTAACGTTGTTTCTATTTCCTCTATATAGTAAACTCCGAAATACGCGTTACACAATATGCCAACCGCGCGTAATTGTGTTCGGGAACGAAATATCTCGGACGTCAGATATGAGGGATTACATTTTAGAAGCCAATTTATTTTCAACCCTCCCGTCTAAGCCCTACGGCGAACAATATAATTCTCCCGATTAAGGGCGAATAAAACGGCTCTTAAACTCGGCATAATGCCGCTGTCGAAGTTCCGCCGATCAATAGTAGAGACGTGAAAAAAGAAAACGAAAAAAAAAAAACACAGGAAGAAAAATTCCACATTTTTATCGTCTGTTCGACCAAAGACGCGTGTTCCCTTTTTCCTTTTCTTCCACGTGCGATCCAGTCGCGCCGGTCTGCAAGATGAAGGAGGTGACGATTATCGGGGCCTCGCTGGAGGAATCCGTGAAGGTGCGCTGCGAGGTAGACGCCGATCCGAGCGAGGTGGACTTTGTCTGGGAGTTCAACAACAGCGGCGAGAACTTCGAAGTCGCGCCGGCCAAGTTTGACGGCAACAACGGCACCACGAGCGAGCTCGTCTACACCCCCGAATCCGAGAGGGATTACGGCGCCCTGACCTGTTGGGGTAGGAACGCGATAGGGAAGCAGGAGGCGCCCTGCATCTATCAAGTCATTCCGGCAGGTGATATCTTACACGTTCATATCGAAGGAAGAGAGAGAGAGAGAGAGAGAAAAAAAGTGGGAGATAGAAACTTATTCGACGGAAATTTATTCGACTGCATTTCTTCTTTTTTTTCCCACTGCGAATCATAATCCGGAAGAAATCCACGCTCCGTCCCTCCCGTTTTCCAGGAGACAAACAAACGCGTCGGGGATTCCGTGAAAATATTTAAACACCGTGCGCGTACTGCTGCATCTCGCGTCGAAAACACGTAATATTTAGATGTTCATATTTAGAACTTTACGCGGATATTTACGCTTTCCTTTTTTCTTCCCCATTCGACTCGCTTGCAGCCGGCTTATCGCGCCGTACGTCACAAACTCGAAAATATTTGTTTTATCGTTCATTTTCTGCGAGACGGGCCGTGTCGCGCGGCCGTTCCATCATAGTTTACTTAAATCGTACCGCTTTTGCATCCGAGGGAAATTCAGACGCTCAAGAAAATGAAAAACGCGCTTTAATTATATTTTTCTTTAGTTTCTCTTTTTCTCTATATACCCTACATGTAACTTTTTTCACTTTCTCGATAGTATAGGGATTAGAACGTAAATTCTTCAAATCTCGAGGTGAAGACGTCTTTTTCGCTTAATACCAAAATTAAATGCGAGAAAAATATGTCTGAGCAGTGAAGCCGAATCCCCTGAACAATTGCACCATCAAGGCGTCGCTCAATCAAAGCTCGGAAATCCTGGAGGTCGAGTGCGTGCCGGGATACGACGGCGGGCTCCACCAGGAGTTCCGGCTGGAGGCTTACGAGGTGCTGACCGGCAACCTCCGGGTGAACGCGTCCAGCGTGTCGGCTGATCTGCCGATCTTCCGGATCGCCGTGGCCGATCTCCTGCCGGCCACGCACTTCTACCTGGTGACCTACGCCGTGAACGCCAAAGGCCGCAGCGAAGTGTCGCTGTTGGAAGACATAATGCTGCGCGATTCCGAGAAGCACACAGGTAGTAATTGAGTTGTAGAAAGGACTTTTCATTCTAATGTTAGAATTGAACTTTCATCTCATGCATGATTTTATCTCATTCCTCTCTTTTTCCTTTTATACTTTATCTATAGATATATTGTCCAGCCATCTATATATATATGTATAATAGGCAATAATAAATGGCAGAAATATAGGAACCCTAAAGGAACGGTTCTTCTATATATTCCCAAACGTTGTTCTAATTTCCGGAAAGATCATTCCATTCTGAAGGTTTGTCCTTTTGTAACTGATTCGACTGAGGAACCCGATTTAGAATGTATATTTCAGGTTTTCCCCCGGGAACAAATTAAATCAGATAAAATTGATGATATCCTGTGGAAGACTATCTTAAAAAAGATTCATTGCAAATAATACAATTCGACAGTTAAAATTGAAACGACTAATTCGAAGATTATTTTAATCTCCATTTCCGATATATTGGCATCAATTAATCATTTTGACAAAACCATGACAGAATAGAAATCATGTCCAATGTAATAATAAATCTAAACAATAATTCAGCTGATTCCACAAATTACAGATCCAATGATTAAAAAAATATTCATGTCATGTCTCTTATTTTTAGTTTATTATCTGCTGTACAGGGAAAATCCATAAATGCTCTTTCCGTTTGGTAATAAATCACGTTTCATCTTTATTAGAGATTTGCAATGTATTCGATTCGCTAAACAAAACTACTGTCATGTGTTCTCATTTTACGAATAGAAAAATACCAATTTATTTTTAATTAAAATATCTTCCACATATTAAAATTTTCTGGAAAAGAAGGAGAATATAGTGCCACTCTATATCATAACTCAAGACAACAGCAATTTAACGCAATCGCTGCCGCGCACCATATAATTAACACAATTAACGGTAATTACAATTCGTCTGATTATATTATGATAAAATATATTTTCTAATAACGTTAATTTTATCCTGCCGCAATTAATTGCGATTAATCTTGTGCGTACGACTAACGATCGTCGAATAAAGTCACCCGAAGCGTAACGAGGGATGAATTTTTATCACGCGTGATAAAGGCAGCGCGCATAGATCCCCATCGCAGGACGAAATGGTTTTTTTTCCCCCAGACACCGGGGTCAGCATGCTGCCGTTGATCCTGCTGCTGGTCGGCTGCCTGCTGGCCTTTGGCGCGACCGTGATCTCCGTGATGCTGATGATGTATCGACGACGCGGCACCACGTCGCCGGTGCACATCGAGCCTTACATGAAGCAGCCGATAATCACGCCGCCGGACTCGAGGAACAATTCGATGCTGGACGTGACCCACGGCGACCACACGTACTTCGTCGAGTACACGCTGAAGCAGGTCACCGATTACGCGCTCAATAATCAACCGGACATCATACAGTCGCCGCAAGGTATCGCCATGATGAAAGATGTCACCTCGCGATCTGACCAAACCCCGATCGATCTAATATTCGTCTAATATCTGTCGCGAGGTAATAGGAAAAAGAAATCGCGTCAACAAAAGTGAGTCGTTTTAAAGATTTATGGAAAGCGGAGATTCGAACGGGCATTCGGGAAGCCTTGTGATTTCTGTCGAACTGTCATTTTCCGATCGTGTTACACGCTATTTTGAGGTCGACACTTCGCACCAAACGTTCCTACCAAATAATAAACTTTTATTTGAATACGGCGAAAGATAGATATTTTCAAAAACTATTTGCAGAAAACGAAACTTATAATTTAAAGAGCACTCTTCTCTGCAGAGTACATTTGACGAGATTTTTTTTTTTTTTTTAGTCACCCCGTCCGGTCTTCGTCCTCAGCGCTTTATTTAAATTGTTCGAAAGCCGTCAATGTAAAGCGGAATAACGTGAATGTTTCAGACCAAGAGAAGATCAAACGCGAGCCACAACTGTTTTTGCCAGTGAGACCGGACACGCTGTTCGCGCCCTATGACATTCACAAGCAGGGACTGCAGACGAACAGATGCAGCGTAAGTCATGCCAAAAAATATACAGCGGTATTTTTTTGAAAAAAAAAGGCAACGGTTGAAATAACGTAAATAATGCACCGTTGCAGTCTGTATAAATTAATCCGATATCAATTTATGTTCTACTACCGCACCGTATACTCGGGAAAGATCCTACTTTAATTCTTATTCGGGATAATTGCCACGGAGTGATGTACGTGTCTTGATCCTTAACGAATCGTATAATGAGTTCTCAAATTATCTCGAAAGAGGGATTAGGATAATTAAGTAAATAATAACGTGAAATGTGCCTTTGACTCTTTCCCCTCGATTCTTCACGTAGATAGGAAGTTTCAATAAGCGCGGCGAGATTCCGAACTCCGATTTGGAAGATTAGAAATTTAATCTGCCGTAGATTGAATTTCTATCGATCGCTTATAAATTAAGCCCGGCTATCTAACCAATCTCAGTTTAGCTGTCGCGCGACCGGCATATAACCGTTATGAATAATATCAATCTTTCCGGAGGTCGGAGAGAAAGCCGAGGAAGCGCGATCGCTATACTACTTTCGATTCCCAATTCTGTTTCTCCGCGCGGCGCGTGGAGAGAGTATTAATTAGATTTAGACCCCGATATCTCCTCTTGACTTAACAGCTGAACCCGTTCTCCGCCAAGTCCTGGGAGCCCATCAGCTTCAAAGCCGATCGCAACCTGATGAAGGAGATCATCATCGCCAATTCCATACCGGGCCCGGAGAGCTGCGTGTAAACTTGATCGCGGGAGTGAATCCGGAGACGCAAACACACATACTTACACACAAGACGATACCACACACAGACACACACACACACACGTCCACACATCCACACACACACACACACACACACACACACACACAGCATATCATAAGGACGATCAATTTCGGAAGCCTGAAAACTGTATCGCGCGCCGTCGCTCGGATGCCACGACGGATACACGCGGATATCAAGGACAAAGTCAACGAATCTCGTGTCTCGCTTGTTAACGCGCGCCGGGGTGACATATCACGATGACGATATCGTAGCAGACATATCAGCATATCGTAGCATATCGTGGCGCGCCACGATCTCTCCCGAGATCATCGAGAGTCTTAGGATTTTCCCCGCCGATCCAGCGCGAGACCGGGGCGAGGAGTCGCGGAGTCGTCGCGAGACGATTTAGTCGCATAATTTAATCGAACGCTACACGTGGTGTACTATTCCAAGTTTAATATATTTTGTGTCAAGTCTTAAAAGGTCTCGTCATTTCATAGCGCCGTATTATCACGACTGATATATACCTTTCCCCGCTTTCTATTTCAATTCGTCCTCTCATTGCTGAATTAATTTTAAATATCGGGAAGAATCTTGTTATTGTCCTGTATGTGTGCACATTATTTATATATTTTCTGAATTATTTTCACCTCAATTTATCTTATTCGTCTTATTAATAATTTATACGTTTTTGAAAAATGATATTGATATACTGAGATGATGGATACGCTCCACATCTATTTCGTCCTTCCGATCAAATTATAATAATATTATAATAATCCTCTTTATAATCTTTCTACCATAATAATATTAGTCCAGACTCAACTCTCTTCTTGATTATCAAATTAGATCAAGCGATTTCTTTTAAGAATAATAAAAAGTAAAGACTTTATGAAAAGATACTGGCTTTTAAAATATGAATTTATTTTCAATATTGTATGCAGAAAGATTTTCGCGTATAATAGCTAATTCAGTCTTTAGTCTCTAAGAAAAGAAACGACTGCGGATAATATTATTTTTTTAATTGTATTTATTTCAAAAAGATATTTATTCAAAATTTTATAGAAACAAAGCATGTATGTATATAGATACGTATGAAGTACATTTAAAATAGTACTTTGTCTCGCGCCTCTTGGAAATGACGGCGTTAAAAATCTGGATTTACTGAAGACATCTCGACAGACAAATATACCGGGACACTTTTCGTATAATTTCGCAAAAAAAAGGATGTGTCTACAAAGCGAGTCTTGCAAATCTTCATTAAAGCTAGCCGGTGGTCAACCATCTTTCATCTCTTCTCGCAGATGCGGAGGTGAGACAGGTTGTGAACCTCGGTTAACTTTAACCCCCGTTTACGGAGACGATCGATGGACAGTTAAAGGGTTTACAGGGTTAAAACAGCGCGCGTTTAGCGTGCGCATATTTAAGAGACGAACGGAAGCAGGTGCGACCGCTTCCGCAGGCCGTCGCGCCCAAGAAGACACCGTACACCAAAGCGGTCCAGACTATCACGCCGACCGCAGCCGCCGCCATTATCAGATGCGCTCGATGACGAACGCGATCCAGGATCCGCAGCATCCACTTGCGGTCCACCGCTCCCCCAGGAGACGCCGCGCGACGCAAAGATGCGGTCGCTGCGTTCTAGACATGCGCGCTTGTCAGAGAACATCCGGGGAACATAATAGAGCCGAACTATTAATTTTATCCAAAAGTGACAAACAATACCTAATAATTCTCATAACCGGTTATCCCATCCTTTAGAGACAAATAATTCCGATTACATTAGTAATCTCTTAAGTTAATTTTATGTGTATCGCGTAACCGACATCGCATCTTTTGTATATACCTACTTTTATTTTTATTAATAACTACAACCAACTTTACTTTATTGATAACCGATTGATCGAGAAACTCTGAATAATCAAAGCCAGAAAAATCTGTCCTTTTCCCACCTCTACTGCGTTCGTTGCTCCAGTTCGCCTCGCGACTGCAACTGCTTCCTGCATCTCGTACGGTTCGTCGTGCGATTCGTTGGACGCCTGCTCTACTTCGCCTTCCACCACGTGCAGATCGTCGTACGGCCCATATACTTCGCCGTACACTTCCTGGACTTCATTGTCGAGCGCTTCGTGCATTTTAGCTTCGTTACCCATCTTCTCGTGCGCCTCATCGCTCGCCTCCCGGAAACGCTCGTACTACGGCAAAAAGGTTTCCTAGGCTCGTATAAAATTGCTGACTGGCTAATTGCCAGAAAAAAGTCTTTTAGCTTTCCGTACCGACAGGAGATTTTATAACGTCTCAATAAAAGATAATATTTCTAGGCGACGATCAAAAATATGTAGTAAATTAAAATGAAACACCGAGAGATATATAAAATCGTTAGTAGCACAAGAGTCGAAAAGGTCAGACGCGAGGGGAAAATGAATACTTGCAAGATTAATCTATCCTATTTAAATTTCCATCTCAATTTTTTTTTTTAAATTCGCCTACTTTTCGCAGAAAAATGATAGCTGATAAAAATTAATATAGAGTATTTATATATAACTTTTTCAGTGCGCAAATTTGAATAATTTAAACACCGTGCTCTCTTTCTACCCCCCCATTTTTTCGCGATAAAAAGTTCTCGCGTTCTTTTTGCCCGCGTCGAGAATGATATTTCTGCCCGCGTGAGCATATTTAATATTTTTTTATCTGTATTTAACTTGTCTGGGAAATACGTTTAATTTCCTCCGGTGCACTTGCGCTTTTCCAAATGTCGCGTCGCAAATTGCACAAACGCTTCGAATTATCGCGTGCAAGAGCAAAATCAACACGCGCGCATGTACGTAAACGCGCGTCCCGCGGCCCGTCTCCGATGCCCGTAGGAGGTGTATCTTAAAACGCGGAGCGAGCGTCGGTTCTCCAAACCGATCCGGGGGATGGATTTTAGCGGCCCGTGCGGGGACGCGTCGGAGGGATCGATCGCGTCCAATTACGGGAAATGCGGGGACCCGTACCTGCATATTCTGCAGTTTACTTATTTGCTGACGGACCAGACGAACCACCTTGCATTTCGCGTGTTGACAGTTCGCCAGGAACTCCGCGAGGCTCGCCGTCCGGTCGTCCCGCTCGTCCTGCTCCAGATACCGACAACTGCCGCATGTACGCGCGTCGCATATCATTTCCGATTGCATATCGGCGTATCGCGGCACATACGCGACGATCCGTGCGATGTAAAAGGTTCATTTTTTTTTTTTTTTTAAGATATAACTCCGCCGCGGACGCAGCTGAAGATGCAAGCGAGTCGGCATGCAAATTGAACGACGCGATTGTTTTACCTTTTATTCACGTTTTATCTTTTACCTTCATTCCAATCTATTTCTCTACAGACAGGAATTAAATTACAGTTAAAGTTAGTTTTCTTTATATTTGTACTGCGCATTGAGTTAAAGTTAATTTTCTTTATATTTTCATAGGTTCTCCTCTTAAAATTAAGCACTTGTAAGATTAAATGATAGACTATGCGATTTTGATATGAAAAGCATACATTTTTAAAGTTGAATTGAATTTAATTTGATTTTAAATATATTTGTAATTTAATTCCCGCTTAATTAATTGCATCATACGAGAATCGTCAGAAATATCTTTTCAGACTGTAAAAGGTGAAGTTAAGAAATAACGCACGGTTCTCCTGATCAATAAAAACCGCGAATTGATGTCAGAACATCGTCAAGGATCATCTTAAGTTCATGCTTTAACATAAACCAAAAGTGCCCATTTCTCTCCCTTGCTTTTAAACCTCGTAAAATATCATTCATAAGAGTTCATAAATTGTATTGTATAACGATTATTTGTAAAAATTGAGCAAATTTTCTAGTTCTTTTTTAAGTTTTAATTTCGGTTCTAATTTTCACTGATCAAACATAATATCATATTTTAAAGTTACACATGTAACTGAAGTTATTTGCAAAATAAATGATTTCAATGTAATGCAGAATTTATTAAAATTTTTGTTAACAAAATTACAGTTAAAAATTAGCATGAAAGACCTTTTCAAAAATAGTAATTTTAATTATTATACCTTAAAATATATATAATGTTTATAAAGTATATTTTAAAGATACACACACAAATATTTTATTATCTGTACTGAAAGAATATTTAGTTAAATATAAATACGGAATTGCCACGCTTTCTCTCATCTTCTCTATGAGTTTGCGAGTGGAAAAATTTGATATGTATTTTACATCTAACCTTATTATTAATTCAGTCTAGGTTTCTTTTCGGGTGGTGGTTTCATGTCTTTCTTCTCGGTCTTCACTTCCTGCTTAATCTCTACGGCTGAAATAACAAAGAAAGAATCAATGATACTGAATAGTATTAAAATAATATTAAAATTAGAAATAAAAGATCAAATAAAAGAATATAAGCTACACAAGCTACGTACAAGCTTCTGTCACTGCTTGGTGCACTGGCTTTGGCACCGGTAAGGGAAATTTACGAGTGAGCTCCGCGAGTAACATATCCACTCTCTGCCGCTGAAACAATGAGCTAGGCTCCTCGCGCACCGGCGTTTCCTTCTTGGCGGCCAAGGCCTTGCCATTCTTGAAGTCCCAGGAATAGCCCTTACTCGGATGATATCGAGAGCAGGAACTTGCTTCGTCGAAGGCGGATTGTAGGTGGTGAACTGTGGACAACTACACAAGATACATCTTTTAAGTATGACAATCTAAAAATGACACCGTCAAACATATACCGTGCTAAGGAAGATACGGAAAATATTCCGATGGCAGCCTAGCATCTTGAAAATTTCAAATGTACATTTTATCTCGCTCACCAGTCTAGAACTCACGACGGATCCTAAATCTGGAGCTTGGTACACAACGCCGGCTATGATGTAGTAATCGGCAACTGGCGATGCTAAAGTTGGCGAATGCCTGTGTTGTTTTCTAATCACGTATAGGATCGGCTCTTGTACGTGCAACAGAATGTACTCCAAGCCGGTCATATTGCTGGAAAATAGCCGTGATAAATATGCCTAACGATAATCACGTTTGACCATTTAATTTGCCAGCCAAATCTCTCGACGAGACTTACGTCAACTGATCGGGACTCAGACGCTGCATCTTAACTATCTCATTGTTGCAAGTTCTGTCGTAGAATGGATTGCTCCTTTCCGAGAAGTAGTCCATAATGTTGCTCGGATTAAGGACCGGAATCCAGGCGCTGTCGTGCCAAGACAGGCCCAAAGGATTCTCTACAAGAGGAGAACAACGGGAATTATCAAGTCTGTTAAGTATTGATCCCGGCAGAGATGATAATGAAAGATCATAGACCTTTACCTTGTACCGGAGTTTTTCCGGGCATCATCATCACATCCACTCAATGGAAATTGCAAAATTTGTGCAAAATAATTGCAGTCCGCGCTATAACGTATTTATATTAATCACATTTCCGTCACATGTGTCATTCTTCTTTTCAGCATTCTGTTTACATCGATCCTCACGCACCTACCGGCGTACCGACATCTTCCCTTCAGTCATATGTATAATCGATAACAAAGTTTCTTCAAGTTTCCTTAGTACCTGCTATAGGTAAAATTACTTTCGCAATTGTCTTGCGCCAATAATGCTTTCTTTATCGTAGGGAAATTATTCGCGAACGTGACTACGCAGTTCAACGTACATACACGTTCGTGGCGCTAGTATGCTAGATTCCCAAATAAAAGGCGAACATATCTACCCTCGGGCTTCGGTGTTTCGGTGCGCGCCGTTGCGCGACGTAGTCCATGTAGCCTGACATCTGACAGGAGTGACAGGTCCGTTCAGTTACATTTTGTTCGCCGTTCCGTTCGCGGTTTTCGGAGGCTGTCAGCGGCGCGTGACAGGGAATGTCTTTTCACGAGTGTCACCTGGACCCGCAGACCCCGGCTCGATCATCGCGATGTGACCGCGATTCCCTGGTCCCCGTGGAAAACGCGCGCGAGGTCTCCCCGCGACGGACGACGCTTCGCCGTCGCTGATTCCCCGAGACGCGGCCACCGGCTCGCGCGTTAAATGAAAAAGGTAAATGAACCGCGGCGTCGAGGTACTCTTCGGGGAAGATTCGCCGAGAAATCCCCCCCCGGGGGGAGGAACCTGGCCGACGATATAATCGCGTCGAATTAATCGACGCCGCGCGGCTCGTCAGCTGATTCGCAGGTTTTTTTGCGCGCTGTCACGATGACGAGCCGTCCACCACGTCCACGAGTTTTTTTTTTTTTTTTTGCACGCATCTCACTTTGCAGGCAGAAAAACTACCGCGAGAATCCACGCCGCTCCGATTTTCACGACGCGAGAACGCGCGTGGGAGTTTTTGTTGTCTACTTGATTTCGATTTATCGGACGCTGGAGTTTCACATTCGCTTAATCGCGACGCTCTATCAATGCATCGCTTTCATAACCGTTTTCCCTCGCTCCCCCTCGCCCTCCTGGATTCACGAGCAATTAAACATGAAGGTTAGAAAACTGTCGTGACAGCTCTTCCCTCCCCCTCCCTCCGTCCCCTGCCGCGAATGTGCGACACGCGCTCGGGAAAGAGAATCGCGAGCGTGTGCGAGAAATGACAGCCCATTTGTTAAACCCGCTGCTTTTCTTTTGTCGAACGATTTACAACTATAAAGTTTTGTTCCATTCTTTTAAAGGTGGAAGTTTCGCTTGTTTACTTGTTAACTCTATCGATCTAAACTGGATCGTTGAACCGATAAGCTCGTGTTATTTACTGTGACATTTACTTTCGCTTTTAATTAAACAGTGAAGGATTGTTTTTACAGAGAGATCGATTCTGACATTTGGCTTTTGCGCGACTGACAATTTGCTTTATTATTGAAACGACGAATCGGCGTTTTTTTTTTTCGAATACATATCGCGATTTTTTTTTTATTTTTTTTTTGTTTATGTATCGAAACATTTATTTCGTTTTTCTAAAGTAGGACATTTTTGTTTGTTTACTTGTCAGATCTAATTGATCTAATCTGAATCGTCAAACCGGTAAACCACGGTAAACTCTCTCATTTTCGCGTGACATTGTTACTTTCCTTTTCAATTGAACAACAAAGAATTTTTTTTATAGAAAAGAGATTGATTAGTTTTTTCGCACGAAAATTTCTCGAAGTTGCTCGTTGTAATTGCAACAAATTAAATAAATGAGTGTCCTGCTCGCATTACAGCTCTCGCGAAGCCTCATCGAGCCGACGTGAGTCCGGATTTAATTTCTCGAGCGACGCGGTTCGGCTACGGTGCATTGATCTGCGGCGTGTTAGCGAGGTAAGCGTCGTGTAATGTTTAGAGAGAATTGATATTTATAAATTGGCAGCTCGATTTACATTCAATTTTTATTCGATTATTCAATTTATTTGATTTATATTCAATGCGTTTGCAGAATGCACTCCGGAGGGGATGATGAAACCGAGAGAAATGGCATTAGCGATAGCAGCCATGTAACGGGGTCATAAACAAGATTTGTAGGTACATTTCTAATTACATTAATAACTACTAATCTATAGATCTTAATTGGAGAAATCCGTCTCTACTCTCGTCATTTATGTAGGATCGCAAACAACTGTTTCCTTCCAATATTTGTTAATTTATGTGAATGTATGGAATACATTTTCTTTCGCTAAAAGATTCTTTCATTAACGATAGCGTGCCGTATATAAGCTATATAATAAATAATAACCATACAATAAAAAGATAATGTCGGTAATGTTGAGTAATTCAATTGGCTAATAACGAAAGGAAAAAAAATTGAGGAGAAAACCGAAGAGCTTATTTCCAAACCGTACTAAATTATATATTTTTTAAATTGCATAATTTTATATTTCTTTCATTTTTCTTTTAACGAATGTAAAAGAATTCTAAAGAGTAAGCTCTTCAATTGTTGCATTTTTCGCTGTCGAACAGATTCTCGAATGCGACGTATCTCGCAGGTTCCGCGATGGAGGACTATACGCCAATTGACGAGGACTTCCCGGGCCGGTTGCTGCACCAGGCCGCGCTCTGGGATAACGCTGAGCTGCTGGAGGACCTGCTGCGTGGCGAGCACGCCCAGTATATCAACAGCAAGGACTCGTGGGGCAGGACACCGATGCACGCAGCCGCGATCACGGATAACTCCCGTTGCCTGGACGTTTTGCTGACTGCCGGAGCCGACTCGAACGTCACCTGCGGCCCCCGCGGTCATCATCGTACGCCGCTGCACGTTTGCGCGGAGCACGGCCACGCCGGCAACGTGGAGAAGCTGCTGAACTTCGACGCGGATCTCATGATCCGCGATGACGACGGCCTGAAGCCTCTCGACGTCGCTGAGAAGGGCAACCACGACTCCTGCATCCACCTTCTAAAAGCGGCGGCCGAGAAGTACGAGCTCGCGAAACAGGCGACCCACGCTTCCTTACGCGCGGCTTGTATTCAGGGTGATACCGTGGCCACCCGGAACATCATCCAGGGTCTGTCGACCGATCTGGAATGCGTGGTGAACATGGCGCCGAACGGCGCCAACACGCTGCTCTTCGTCGCCTGCGAGAGCGGTCACAAGGACATCGTTCGGCTGCTGCTGGACCACGGCGCTGACTGCAGGAGCCATCCGGTAACCAAGTACTGTCCGCTCTACATAGCGTGTTATCACGGCAAGCTGGAGATCGTCGAGTTGTTGCTCCGGCACTTTCCTAAGCAGACGCAACAGTTCACGGTGGAGCGCTGGTTACCGATTCATGCGGCGACAATAAACGGCCATCACCTGGTGATCGATGCGCTGCTCAAGTTTGAGTATCCGCAGCACGTCTACCAACGCTACAAGGATCCGTCCGGCGAATTCGAGTACGATCTACCGTTCGACATTAACGCGCAGGACGTCACTGGCCAACACGCGCTCTACATAGCTAGTATGCTGGGCAGTGTCAAGTGCGTCGAGCTGCTCCTGAGTTACCGGGTGAAGGCGAGGATGACCAAAGAGGAGGATGGCGTGAGTGGCGCGCAGCAACTCCCGGTATCGAAGCGCAAGATCTCCAGCGGTATTCAGAGGCTGATGTCGTCGCTGAATTTCCGCAGCAAGGCGCCCACTGACAAGAAGGACGATAAAATGATATATCCGGTGAATCTGGATCTCTACTGCAACAACGGCAGCGAAACGGCGTTGCACGTGGCTGTCAGGGGCAGACATACCGAGGTGGTGAACTCTCTTCTTCAGGCAGGCGCCAATCTCGAGCTGCCTGTCAAAGTCCCGTACGATCAGAGCGATCCCGACGGTAGTTACTCGAACGTATTAACGATTGCGTGTCAGAATCGCGATGTGAAAATCGCGGACCTACTGTTGAAGCACGGCGCTGTCGACAACGAGTGCAAGGCGCTTAAGATTGCTGCGCAGAATCGCGACGAGGCGTTGACCGCGAAACTATTGTCGATTAAGGCGTATCCGGACTCCGAGTACAAGATCAACAAGAAAGCGATGACCGAGTGCACGCAGAGTTCGCACTTCTCCGCTCTATCGTCCTTCGGCCACGTCACCTATTCCGCTCTGTTCCCGAAGACACCCACGATGATCAATTGGCACAACCAGCAGTGTCGTCTCTCGCAGATCCGGCTGCAGTGGTTGATCGACGCAGTATTGCATGTTAACAAGAAACTGAGCCCGAAAAACAATGACCTGGTGTTGTACGCCATCACGCGAATCGATATCTCTCACAACTCCATCACCACCGTACCGTCCACCATGTTCTATTTGCAGAGCCTGCGGTACCTCAACATGGCACAGAACAAGATCGACACCCTCACGGCCGACTCGAAGAATCCGAAGGATAAGCTGTGCCCGGTTCTAGAGGAGATGTACCTGCAAGACAATCGACTGGAGCAGCTGCCGGAATTTATCATGAACTTACCGGCACTCGAGATCATGGACGTGTCCAATAACAAGCTGCAGTGTCTGCCGCAGAATCTGTGGCGCGCGCCCAAACTGAAGGAACTGAACGCGTCGTTCAATCTGCTGCGCGATCTGCCTAGCCAGGCGTCGCAGAACGTCCTGAGGAAGCCGCAACGAGGTGACGAAGCGCAGCAGAACGGCACTATCTTCCGCGGATTAGCTGTTATACCGCGAATAGAGTCCATGGAATTCGACTCGTTCACGAAGATCGCAAACGCGCAGGTGATCGAAATGGAACGGCCACACGTGTGGACCAGCTCGGTTCAAGTATCAGAGAGGATGACCGACGACACGGAGAATGGCAACAAGTCAGTGCTAGCGTCGTTGAATCTGGCGCATAATCTCTTCAACAGCATCCCCGTGGCGCTACCATGTTTGGCGGTGAGCCTGGTGCGGCTGAACATGGCGTACAATTCGCTGCGCTCGATGAGCCACATTACCTCGTATCCGGCGAGTCTGAAACAGCTGGACCTGTCAAACAATCAGATCTCACGTTGGCCCAGTCTGCCGCAGGTCGACAGTTCCGACAGCATGGAGCAAGCGAATACGGCCTGCTACTGTCCGGCTGTCAACGCACAGTCGCCGGGTATTGTGCCCAGCAACAGGCAGACACCCGCGTCGATGCGTGATATCGTATTGCAGTCGGTGTGCGTGCATAGGCGGCATCTACGACTGGAGAACCTGCGCACCCTGATACTGGCGAACAATTTGCTGAATCGCATCCAGCTGACGTCGTGCGACGACGGCGAGATGCCGTGTTTGGAGGAAGAACGTGGGGATTCGGATAGAGACTCGAAGATTGGACATCCCGGATCAAAACTGTACTTGCTCTTTCCCAATGTCAGTATGTTGGACATCAGCAATAATCAACTGCGCGAGATACCGCACAACATCTACGAGCTGAACAATCTGTCGGTGCTGAATATCAGCGGCAACTACGATATCGTCGAGTTGCCGCCACAGATGGGTCTGCTGGGTCGTCTGTGGAATTTGAACACGCAGGGTTGCCGGTTGCAGGAGCCGCTCAAGTCGATGATCGAGTCGAAGAAATACAAGACGATGGACGTGATCGGTTACCTGAAGTCGATCTTGGAGGACGCAAAGGCGTACGCGCGCATGAAACTGATGATCGTCGGTATTCAGGGGATCGGCAAGACAAGTCTGCTGGAGCAATTACGGCAGGAGGGTGAAGTGCCGAACAAGAAGAAGGCATCCGAACACTGGGCCAAGCGGATGGGCAACAAGAATATCAACGCGAAGACCGCCAAGGGTACGACCATCTCGACCGTGGGCGTGGACATCGGCGACTGGATTTACGAGAAGAAAGTACGCGGACAATCGTCCCACGGGCCAGTCTACTTCAGAACCTGGGACTTCGGCGGTCAGCGCGAGTACTACGCGACGCATCAGTATTTCCTATCAAAGCGCAGTCTGTATCTGGTCGTGTGGCGGATCACAGACGGCTTCAAAGGCGTCTCCGAGATCTTTCAGTGGCTGGTGAACATTCAGAGCAGAGCGCCCAACTCCCCGGTTATCATTGTCGGCACGCATTACGACGTTTCCTATGAGCATAGCGAGGGTCTGCAACAGTACATACGCGATAAATTCATCAACGTTGTCGATGCCGAGAAGTGCGGTCTGCCCAAAGTCATGGAGACGATCGAGGTGAGCTGCAAGACGCGTCACAACATCAAGATGCTGTGCAACCTCGTCTACGACGTTGTCTTCAGTTTGAGATCGCCTGGCAGCAAGGAACTATTGCTGGAGCAAAAAGTTCCGGCGAGTTACCTAGCACTGGAAGATGTAGTAATCCAACTGGCGCACGACAGAAAGCTATCTGGCCTGGACCCGGTGCTAAAGGCCGATCAATATTACGCAGCCGTCAATAACGAGCTTCAAAAGTTACATAGATCCTTCAGAGACCCCGCCGAGTTACATCAGGCGACGTTGTTCCTTCACGAGAACGGTATAATTTTGCATTATGACGACGCCACTTTGAAAGATCTCTATTTCTTAGATCCGCAATGGCTCTGCGACATGCTGGCCCACGTAGTCACCATACGGGAGATCAATCCGTTCGCCAGATCAGGTATAATGAAACTGGACGATATCCAACATGTATTTAAGTCCTCTACGATATCATCGATCGACACCCAGGGCTATATTGTTAGTTTACTCAACAAATTCGAGGTTGCTTTGACATGGGACTGCCGTACGCTGTTGATACCGTCCCTCTTACCGACCGAAGAGGATATTCTGCGCAATAATCAGATCATCAAGGTACCGGTGAAGACGCGCGGCTGGCACGTACGTGCGAAGAAGATTACATCGCCCATGTTTGCGTGCCTGGGTGCACCAACCAGTGACAATAAAAATAACGCTGAATGCGTGCTCACATCGAGATCACAACCCGATTGCTCCGTTACTAGATTGTTGCTCATGTCGTATTTCCCCAGCGGATTTTGGTCCCGACTGATCACTCGTATCCTCGCGGACGACACCATCGTTGATATCGTCATGTCGTTCCTGGCGCCGTTCAAGGACTTTGTCGACGACAACATTTTCGCTAGTCTATTGGATCTACAGGCTGAATGGGTGCTCTGGCAGACGGGAATCGAGCTGCGATACTCGGGCATCACATTGCTACGTTTGAAGGAAGTCTGTTATAATCTGAAAAATTCACCGTATGATTACAGGCAGTTTAAGTTCAAGTTGAAACAAGATGGTATTTGGTGCACGGTAGACCTGAAGAATTCTGCTATCTTAGAGATTTGGTTCCCGGTAGACACTCTGGTGATCAAACAGCCCATCATGTCCGATTCCGTGGACGAGGAGCCGATGGGCTACCAAGCGATTGTGGTGGAGCCACGGCCGGAAAGCATACCGCAGTTAATGGCACTGATCGTTGATCACATCGACATCCTGCTGGAAGATTGGTATCCTACACTGGGCACACGTTTCGTCCACACGTCGGAGGGTAAATTACTGGTCACAAGGTTGATACCGTGTCCGCGCTGTTTGCTCGGCAACACTGAGAACGGTGACGGCGAGTCGAGCGACAGCGATGGCCGGTTGATCGAGGACATTCAGAAGTACTGCGCCGTAAATCGTACCGAGAGACAGAGCCAGGACAGTTACAAGTCCGACGGCGACAGTGGCGTCGGTTATGACAGTCTGACGTCCAGCAGAATGCCGTCGCTCGAGGGGCATCCAGACATGTCGAAACAGCAGAGTTCCTCGCATTCCGAAAACACTCTTGCGTATTCCTGGATGGTGGAGGAGTGCATATTGGCGGCGTACAGCAATAAACCCATCAGCTGCCCGAGGCATTCGGAGATCCCACTGTCGCACGTCGCGCCAGACATCATCTTCATGGATTTGGGTGCCAAGCATCTGATCAAGTCGGAGGACTTGAAGCGGGGCAAGTTGCTAGGTCGCGGTGCCTTCGGCTTCGTCTTTCGCGGTAACTGCCGACTGCCCGGCACGCACGTTCGCGCCGACGTGGCCATCAAGATGTTGCAACCAGTCTCGCCGGGCCCGAACTCCACGCAGTCGGCGATCCTCGCGTACAAGGCGTCACAGAGCAAGTGGGACCGTGACCCGTTGCAGTATGCCTGCAAGGCGTATTGCATGGCGCGTCAAGAGCTCAATATTTTGCTAACGCTCAGGCACGCCAATATCGTGCCGCTGATCGGTATAGTCGTCAGTCCTTTAGCTCTCGTGCTGGATTTAGCGCCTCAGGGTGCGCTGGACGCCGTCTTGAAGAACTATCGTCGCTCCGGGGCTAAGCTGGATCCCTACACGCTTCAGGCGATAATCCTTCAGGTCGCCAAGGCGGTGGAGTACCTACATCAACAGCACGTTATTTACCGCGATCTCAAATCAGAGAATGTGCTGGTGTGGCAGATGCCGTTGCCGTTTCAGGAGAATCCAGACCCGGTGCACGTCAAAGTCGCCGATTACGGTATCTCGAGACTGACGCTGCCTACGGGAGCGAAGGGTTTCGGTGGCACAGAGGGCTTCATGGCGCCTGAGATCATCAGATACAACGGCGAGGAGGAGTACACGGAGAAGGTGGACTCGTTCTCGTTTGGCATGTTCATCTACGAGCTTATCACGCTGCGCCAACCGTTCGAGGGCCACGAGGCGGTGAAGGAATGCATCCTGGAGGGCGGTAGACCGCCGATCATGTACCGTGAGACTTTCCATCCATGCTACGCGCTCGATTTGATGGTGATATGCTGGGCGCAGAACCCGAAGGATCGGCCGACCGCCAGTCAGATCGTCTCGATCGCCTCCGCGCCCGAGTTCACGCATCTGATAGACGTCACCCTGTTGACGGAACGCACGCAAGTGACGGCGGTCACCATGACCAATTGCGGTAACAGCGGGCAGAACGATGCGACGGACAATCTCAACGGTGACGAGATCTGGTTCGGGCACAATAACGGCGAGGTGGACATGCTGCTGGGCACCCAGAAAGGCTGGCTGCGCCACGTGCGCATCGAGACGCCGGTGATACCGTATGCCATGTGCGGCGTGGACGGCTATATCTGGATCGGCGACAACGCCGGCCAAGTGCACGTTTATCTGTGCGGCAACTTTGGCTGCGTGGCCAGCTACAGTCTGGAAGCGGATCACAGCAAGGAGTCCAAGGTGGTCGGGCTGATCCATCTGGAGCAGCTGAAGCAGTTTGCCATAGCCTTGCACAGCGGCCGAATCTTTTTGCTGTCCAACTCGTTCACGCAGATGAGGAAGACGGAGGTCACCGGCGGCAGCGCTGGCACGGAAACGACGCGCCAAGGTGCCGATGTCAAGACCTACTCGCTTGCCGCGGTCTGCCGGAAGAGACGCGTCCTGGAGCTCTGGGCTGGTCAGAGCTATGGCCGGATATCCGTTTACACGTTGAAGGATGGCAATCTAATTGACACAACGCAGCTGTCTCACTGCACCGGGGCTGCCAACGATGCCGCAATGAGGAATCTCTTTGCCACATACCTGATCGGCGCGGCGACCGAGAGCTTCGTTTTCTCGTACACGTATCCGGGCTGCGTGGTGTACCAGTGGGACGTCGACAGCCGGCAAATCGTCAATAAGCTCGATATGTCTAAGCTGGTGCCGTGCTCCGAGAGCCTCAAGTCCATCGCCATCGAGGAAAACCTGTCGACAGAGAAGTGCCAGGTGACCGCGCTCGAGGCCAGCGATGGTCAGTTGTATATCGGCACCACCTGGGGCTGCATCGTCGTTGCCGAGTGCGGCACCCTACGTCCCGTCACCGTGTTCCGGCCGTTTGAGGGCAAAGTCTGTCAGATCGTGTCTCTCAAGTCCGCCGACAAGAGGAAGACGGTGCTGGCGACCGTCGGCCAGGGATATCGCAGCCTGATCACGCGGTACACCGACTTCCCGCTGAAGACTTTGGAGAACGAGGAGCTCAGGCACGGCATGTACACCCTGCTGTGGCGATCGGAGAACTGGTCGGCAGCTTGATTCCCCCGGCGATCGTAAGATCCACATTCTCAGGTGCATTTAGCAACCGTTTTTTTGTTAGCGTTACACGCGATCCGTCTGACTTACACAAAGATAACGATACACACAAGTAAGCTACATTTAAAGCTGAATGCGCAGTGAGAAGCTGGGTCTAGTTTGGCTCAGTGTCCTTTCAATAAATGCTGGTGAAAAGAAGTTTTCGTTGTAATAAGATTCGGTGCCAATATACCAGGTGTTATAAATCATTGTGATGGGACCGCAGGATACTCTTCTTTGGCAGTATAATACCGGAAGTGCTTAAGTGGTGCGAAGTTCAATGGAGCAATATGTGGGCTCAGTGAATCTTATACGTCCAATATTATAGTACCTAGCATATAAGGGATGTTGATTACGCTAATAAGCGTGCTTACGGGAAATAAATTGTGAAAAATTGGAGAAGAGAATGACGTTGCAGGTCTCATAGCGCTCCCGCAGGCACGCTTATTAATGAGCACCCTGTAATAATGCATCACAGGCTGTAAGCTGATGTTCTTTCGTTCGTCCAAGTTACAGCATTACCAAGTATATAAGAGAAACATTCTTATTTTGTATAAAACTAAGTCATAAGCAAATAGTCTAACGGTATTTTAACGTACGTTTTCGCTTGCATAAGTATAATCGGACTCTATGAGAGTCACGCTATTTAAGTATTTATATAACGGAAGGGGAGAGAGGAATATTAATGCAATCTGTTTTTCGTCACTGCAAAACATGGGACAAAGGGGAAGGAAAACATTTTTCGAATATCCTCAACTGATATTAACTGAGCTGTTTTCGATATCAAAGAACTATTTTTAGCACCATCAATTACCTTTTATAATACCGTTAGTGTTAAGATTTCGATAAGTTTTACTGCTGACGCTAACGTCGTAATCTTGAGTCGATATAGAAATACGATTTCTAAACCATACTCGCGTATCTCTCTCTACGATTCAGTTACATCACGTCCAAAGTAATATCTTTCGAGCCGTACTGCGAATTTTATAGATATTAAGTCTAATCGAACCGAAGGTTGTGGGACTTGATGTATAAATAGATTAACATTAATTTACTACAATGTAACACTAGGAAGATACAAGACCACACTTACACACACACAGAAGCGTCTTGCTCAATGAAATCATTAAATTTCTGATCCACGATTTAATTACACGGGAACGATCAGTGTATCCCAAAAAGTAATCGATGTGATATGAAATACTCAGCGAAAGAGAGAACGTAAAATATTGTCACAAAACTGTTATATTTTTTTTTCAATTATGACGCTCTTTAATTGCGCTTATCGACAAGAAATCCTTCAGGATATTTGCTAGAAATTTTATTTTGCTTGCCAGATATTTGTTCCTTTCCATGCTAAGCGTTCGGGATTTTTATTAGCTCTTACAGCAGTAAAATGAAAATAGAAGATAACGATGTAATACAACTTGCACATTTAATTCGCCCGTAACGCATTTAAACGAGAAACGGCATTTAAAGGGCTAAATGGATATTTATTAAGAAATGTAATGTGGTCGGCTGGGAGAATTTTCAATATGTAACATGCGTACTTTTGACTGTTACTCTCGAACCGGCGCGTTCGGTGCAGTGATGCAATATTTTTAGTTTATATAGCGCGTTTTATATTTATTTTTTTTAATTATACTCGTACCTGCAGCGCGCGAAGCGAAACCACAGTGATATACGCAGCTTGTATCCTCTTTTTTTCTATACGACTGTTGTGAAAGAGCTAGAAATTACGTATCGCCCTATTCAATTATTATTAAGTATGCCTTGGAATATGGCGGATGATTATATAATGTTGCAACAAAACGTAATCTACTGCGACGATACGTAATTATCGCGATTGAGAATTCTACGCGATTGATCTCCGTACATTAAGTGCATCATTGTACATTCACGTTTACTTATCACGTGAGGATTACTATGGTTCTCATCTCGTACTCATCGACGTAAGTTATAACTTTGCAGGAACTCATTGTTATTTAATGTATTGATTGTCACGAAATATAAACACTGTTGTTGAGTTAAGAGACTCGTTAGTTCGTTACATATCTATCCAGTTCCGCAACAATGTATGAATGCAATTAACCCTCAGGGTACGGACTGGGTTAGCGTAGCCCGAGCGAATTTTGAAAGTAGCGCCATTTCAAAGGAAGTGAATGGTGTAGGTCCGTACCGGGGGGGAAAAAATCTTTGAGGGAGCTACAAGGGCTGCATTCGAGGAGCGCGCTATTAGCGCTATTGCATCATTAAACTCGGGTAGTCTACACCTAGTCCGTACGGAACGTTACAAAATCCGTGTTTAAAAAAAAAAATTTGTGTTTTTCTAGTATTTGCTGCAGTAGAGTATTCTGGTATGTATAATTTACTATTTTTAATATACTTTTGTGCATTCTAACCTCAAAATAATGCTCTGTAGCATACCAGCATAAAGCCCCTTGCACAATGCCAAGCAACAGGCAATAGGAACAGGGAATAGAAATCAGAAATCATGTATAAATGCAGAATAAACAGTGACACAGGCAATAGACACAGAGTTTCCGTCACGTTGGAAATTTTGTGCCTATTACTTGTTGCCAACCAATCATAGCATTCGAACTTTTTAGGTTGTAATTAACGATTTTTTGGTTATTTCCTGTTCCTATTGCCTGTTGTCTGGCATTGTGCAAGGGGCTTTACGTATCCGTGCATGCACGTTATTTCTCGAAGAGTTGTGCTACTCTTTAGCATAACTCTTCGTACGATGCGTCGATAACGATTTCTAATATTTATTTTTACGATTTATCATTGCAGAGTTTTTTTTGTGAAAATGGCATCGCGTCGGAGAACTCGGAGTGTTGCATTTCTCGAAAAATTATACAGAGAAACCGAGGATGAGAGTGTAATTGAAAACGCCAGCGACACCGATGACGCCGAGAACGAAGAAGAGGAAAGTTCCCACGCTTCGGAAAGTGACGCTGATGAAGATGAAGCAGATGAAGAGTCACTGGCAAGCGAAGGGTCTGCAGCAGCTCAAACAACAGGCCCTCCCCGCAAACGAGGCCGACCCTCATACCTGCGCTCCAAAAGCGGGCACAAATGGTCTCTCTCTGCACCGGAGCAGAGAGGTAGGTCACAAATTTTGTATGAGCCTGCGACTAAAGGTAATGCAATGAACGCTAAAACTCCACTTGAAGCATGGAGTGTTTTATTTTCCGATGAAATACTTGATATTATTGTAATACACACCAATGAAGAAATAAGTAGACAGATCGATGTGCTCAAAGAAAATAACACAAGGATTGACACATCAGTTCACAAACCGATCGATATAGTTCAATTAAAATCTGTTTTTGGATTGTTATATTATGCTGGTGTTCATAAATCAAGTAAATGTAAAACTATCAATTGGTGTGGCGTTCATTGCATGCCTTTATTCAAAGCTACTATGACGAGAAACCGCTTTACATTTATACTAGATTGTTTACGCTTTGACGATAAAAATACACGAGCTGAAAGGAAAGTAAATGATCGTTTTACACACATAAGAGAAATTTGGGATTTGTTTATAAAAAACTGCATGGATAATTATGAACCAAGCACTAATACTACTATTGGTAAACAGTTACTTCCCTTTCGAGGTCGTTGTATCTTCAAAATGTACATACCTTCAAAACCAGATAAATATGGTTTAAAAATTATATCATTGAACGATGCGAGTACACATTATATGATCAATGCGATTCCTTACTGTGGAACTGTAACCGATCGATTAGAAGGTGAACCTATTCCAACTTACTATGTAAGAAAAGTAAGCGAACCAATTTATAACACTGAGCGAAACATAACTTGTGATAACTGGTTTACTTCATATTCGCTTTTAGAAATGATGAAAAAAGACTATAATTTGTCTCTGATAGGAACAATAAAAAAAAATAAACGAGAAATACCAGCTCAATTCAAAAGTGTATCGAAAGATACACCGAACATCCGATTTTGCTATTTAGATAATAAAACGTTGCTTTCTTATAATCCTAAAAAGAAAGAGATTGTATTAGTTATATCTTCTATTCATGAAACGGGCAAAGTTAATGAAGAATCGGGAAAGCCGGAAATGATTGAGTTCTATAATAAGACAAAGGGCGGCACAGATTGCTTCGATTTCAAATGTCACCAGTACACTACAGCTAGAAAAACTTTTAGGTGGCCTCTTAGATCATTTTATGGTATGTTAGATCAAGCTAGTGTAAATTCTTTTGTCCTTTACAATCTAAATCAAAGTAACACTCCAATGAGAAGAATGGAATATATAATGGAACTTTCTATGCAACTTGTAAAACCTACGCTAATTAAAAGATTAGCTACTCCTACGTTGCGATCAAATCTGCGTAGTATGATTAAAGATTTTTTGGAGGCGCGCGATTTACCAGAGGAAATGGACGTAAGAGATGAGTTTGTTGATAATAAAATGGCAAAACAAAAACGCTGTAATTTGTGTCCCAGTTCTCTGGACCGTAAAACTTTTTACAAGTGCCTAAGATGTAACAAGGCTATGTGCAAAGAACATATAGCGAAAATATGCTGTGAATGCGGAAACACCGTGTAATTCTCTTTTTTTTTCAATTTTATACAATAAAAATTTTATTTAATAATCAATTTTTGTTATTTATTTATATTATA